>NC_056729.1:141296852-141379352 GCF_019279795.1 Protopterus annectens
AGCAGCGCTTTAACAAGCTTAATATGAGTGCCCGCAGGTGAGCAGCGGTTTAACAGGTATAATATGAGTGCCCGGAGTTGAGCAGTGCTTTACCATGCTTAAAATGAGTGCCCGTAGTTCAGCAGCACTGCACCCTGTGTAATATGAGTGCTCATAGCTAAATAACGCGTTACCCAGTGTAAGCCGTTTGCGCTGAGCTGTGCAGCGCGCCAACCGGCTTACTGGCGGGCAACATTGAGCAAGCTGTATCAAAACCACCTTTACACAGACACACCTCCTAGCCTGTCTAGACAGTAGTAAAAACAAAAAAAGCAATGCCCAGGCTCAAACCCAGGATACTGTGCACCATAGTCAAAGTATTGAACCACTAAGCCATGACAGTTGTACTGAGAAATGCAGTATTAGCATATATATAGGAATGAATGGAAATAGAAGCATGACAAAGCAGGTTTTCTTAAGCTGATAAATATCCAAAATGGCCAATCACAGATAAGTGCGGGAAAACGGGCATATATAAGCCCCATAGGTGGGAATACACAGCATAACTGATTGTGGTACCCATTTGCAGTCAGGATGGCAGGTGCAGGAGAGGGAAGTCGCTTTAGAGCACAGAGGTGGGGTGTTGAGGAGTCCAAATATATGGTTTGGCTCCTAGTCCACGATCATGAGGCTCAACTCATGCAGGGCCAGGTCCACTGGGGTGCATACAAGGCAGAGGCATGGAACCGGTTGGCACATGATCTCACCAGTGCCACAGGCATACCAAGGACTGGTGAACAGGTCCGTCACCAGCATGTGGACCTGAAGAGATGTAAGCAGGACCAACTGAACCGTTGGATCCAGGAGGCCCGGCAAATGCCCAACGCCCCACTACTGAGTAAGTATCCATGTAATTAAGTATGTAAGAAATTATCCTAGCCTATATTATGGAGATGTATGTTCCAATATTACTTCATTTATATTACAACTGCAGGTGTCCGTTCCATGAATCAGCGAGCCTATGCTGATAGGCTGGTGAGGTTGCACCACCAGGCAGGGTAGTAATTATTTTGCTGCAATTGTTAGAGAATATAAGTGAGACAGCTTGTAAAAGAGTTCAGTGTTGTTACATATTAATAAAGTTCAAATAAGCCTAGAAGAAAGATTCTGCTAGTACTGTAAGATTAGATAAGTGATGCAGCCTGTAATCCAGAAATAAACATTAAACAAGTCTGAAATAGAGTTTCCACCTGTATTGTAATATCAGATAACTGCTTCACCCTGAAAATGACTGGTAATCAATATACAAAGGATAGACATGTGTCAAATACATCCCCTTTTAAAATCTGCCATATGAAATAAGTGAGTCTGTTGGAAAGGATTGTTGTAACCAAGTAAGAAATGTTAATAACGCCTAGAATTAAGTACCATCATGAATTGTAAAAATAAAACAAGTGAGAGCATGAGAAAGAGGGTATGAATCGATCAAGAAAGCTGTAATAAGTCTGGAATAAAGTTATACTGCAGTCAGTACATAATGGAATGAATGAGACAGCCACAACCAAAGAGTGAAATGTTTGTAATAAAGTACTGAAGCTGGAATGTGTCTGTCTCACAATTTGGATATGGTGCTGTACCCTTGCAATATGGAGATAGTATGGTTGTATGAAATACTGAACATCCACAATTGTCTAGAGCCATATAAATCAAATGTAGCAGGATGCTGTACCTGAACACAGCCAGATATGAACATGTATGAATAAAAATGGAATGTATATTAATGTAGCAGTAACATTCCCATCACCAACATTCCTAAGGTTACATATAGGAAACTGTACAAAGACATGTAGGGGATATATATCTGCAGCTGCTAGGAATGTACAGCATATGTATAGGTAGTTTAAGTTGTTAATGTAATATTTCTTCACCCTACCCCATTTTCACAAATGATGCCATTCCACATCAAACTGGGCATGTGTATACACAATTAATTCCCATGGACATTTGTCCTTTTGGTTCATACATATCTGCATGTACGTTGATGCATGTGCCCTGTTCACATATCCAAACCTGATGGCCTGTTGCCATCAATCAACCATGCATGCTGTTGGATTGTGTACTGTTGTTTTAAATATGCATGTGTTATGCTTGCTGTTCAATGTTTGGAATTCATGGGTGTTTGGTTAATGGGAATATTGATGCATGCTGTTACAACTAATTTTGAATGGTGTTGTTTATTACTAACCCAAAATGTCATAAAATACTGCTAAACATAGGACAACAGGGAAGGCGGGTTCCAGCAGACCCACCTCTCCTACCTCAGCTGGCGAGTGCACCTGGCACCAGTGCCCAGGCCAGAACCTCCTCCAGTGGCCCTGTGCCACCTTCGGGTGGAAGCACTGCAGGGGATGGGGCTCATCCCCCCTCTGCAAGCGTGGCCGGAGGAGAATGTCCACTCACCCTCCATAGTGTCCGGTCTGTGGTGCGTAGCGAGATCAGGCATGCTGTGCTTGATCCCCTACGCCAGCTTGAGGCGGGGGTGGCGCAACTCACGGGTGTGCCTTCCCATCCTATACAGCCCCCAGCACAGCCCCATCCTGGGCAGTGAAGGCGCTGTGGTAACTGCCCATGGGTGGGGATCTCAGTTCCACTGTTGCCATCTGTGGGCTTATGGGCTCGCAATATCCAAACATCCGTCCCCGTCAATTGTGTTTACCCCCCACATGTGTCATACTCCGCCCCTGTATGCGTCTTGCTTGTCTTGTCTGTTAACCTCCCCAACCTACATCCCCACATATACCTACTTCCTGTACCTCACATTCCACTCTCACCTGAAAAAAAAAAATAAAAAAGGGCACTCTGTTCCCACAAACAAATTACGCCCCATACATAGCTGCCCATTTTGCAGACATGTCTGCTGGACATGTCAACTGATAATTAACATTGGCTGTACAACATATTTTGTTGTCCTCACCCCTCTCTTAGGGGTGGAAGGTTTCAAACTTCACACCAAATTTCACACATATCCACAGCTGTTGCTGGTAAAGAAATGGGCAGCTATGGGCCTTCCCTACATCCTTCCTGCACATCCCGAGCTTGTTTTCCTACTGTCCTACCCTCTTTGTGCCCCCTTTTTCACCACTTTCCTATCTCCCCATTTTCTTTTCTTTAAAAGAAATTAGTGCGGGTGTTAGCGAGAGTTAGCACTTTTAAGCAGTAGTCAGTGGGTGTGCGCTTGTGTGCGCTTAGCTAAGCGACTGTGCGCATGCGTGAGCATCGTGCAAACCAGCGCAAACCCGCTTACAACTGCTTAAAAGTGCCTTAGTCACTCTGTAAGACAAGGCCTGTAGTCTGCTCATCAGCAAAATAAAATTCCCCTGTCAGTCTCGAACACAGGACCTTGGAAACCCTAATCTGCATGACTTACCACTAAGCCATAACTGATATACAAGAACTTGGTGCTGAAAGCAATATATCATGACATAGAAGGACTGAATGTAAAGGGAATATAGGAAGGCCATTAAACAAAACTTGTTTTCTGTATCTTTACTGGCAGTTCTTGTGGAATTGCATTACATTAGTGCGATAAGAGAAACAGCCATGCTAGGAGGTAATAATGTTAGAGTAGCACCTTACAAACCACACATGGTATCAGAGCAGGATAAACACCACCATATTTGAATAGGTATGAGGCCAGACATCCCAACTGTGACTGATTTACAGGGATGTCCTTCATTTGTCAAAAAATGTTACCTGTGCCCCACTGACTCCCTGCGAAATGTACTAACAGTAGGCAGAAAGGTGGGGAATCCCACATAATGGTGACCGTCAATAAGTTAAAGTACACACTACTTGCATGTCAGAAATGGTGTAGTAATACATATGCTCAAAATACTCCACAGTCACAACTGCATAATATCTGAAATATATCACCGGTGTATCCCACTGATATGTACCGTTCCCTGAGGCTGCTCAAATATATACCTGAGAGTATCTGAGGCCTGCAAGTGTCAGAAACACACAGGCATATCAGCCTGTCTGCTGTTACACACTCTGCGAATAGCTGTAGAATTGCTTCCACAAGCACACCCTCATGTAGGAGTACAACCCAGAAATATCAAAGAATGTAGCCATCTAACAAACTAAGGACAGTATAGCAGTTTACAAGCACTGCATGTGCCTGATATTCATAACTGTTAGTACAAAGTACAAGGCCCTACTACTGCTCAGCAGCAAAATAAGATACCCTTGTAAGTGTCAAACCCCAGACCTTGGCCTCACCAGACTGCATGCAGTGTCACCAAACCACACCAAACATATAAGAAATTGCTGCTGAAAGAAATATATCATGCATTACAAGGAGTGAATGTAAATGGAAAATAGGAAAGCCATAGCAACACATTCCAGTAAAGACAAATATCATGCCTTCAAGGAGTGAATGTAAAGGCAAAATAGTGAAGCCATAGCAACACATTGTAAGAGCTACTGTTGTATACCAGTTAATCCATGAGTCCCACAGGAAAGTACATACTCCCATGTAAACAGTGTTAGCATTATTAGGTGTGAGTTAACATACACACTGAGAAGAATGAACTGCAAGAAGCAACAGTCAGGTTTCAGTACAACATGCATTTCAGTGGCTACAACACAGCCTTAGATATGAGAGACATACCCACCTTTTGACTGACACAACAGTGTCCACAGCAAACCAGATGGTCCCCACCTTGCTAAACTGAAAGGCCTATGCCTACCTAACCTAACATTTTATAGCACTGTCCTGAAATCACAGTGAGAACTGCAATTACCACACAGCAGGCTGCATGCAATTAGTAAATGCTGGCCAACTACTGGTGCAGAGGCCATCACATGCACATGTGCAGATACCTACAAAAGCAGCCTGTACTGCCAGTCCACACATGCAATAATATCATTGCAGCCACTGGAGGGAGAGAGAGAGACAGAGAGAGAGAGAGAGAGAGAGAGAGAGAGAGACCAAAAAAAAAAACAAGCCATCAAGCCATCAAGCCAGTCAGCAAGCCATCCATCCAAAAAAGCTGTCAGAAACAAAGGTAATGTAAACTACATAATCTACATACTGTGAACCCTCCATATGTGTTAGCAGTCTGTATCTATATGTATATGAAGATGTGTATAGGGCAAGGGACATACTGCAACTGTTAGTGAAGGCTGGACATACATATGTAGTTGAAGGTTGCTATGTGCACATATCAATGTAGGTTGTAGTACAATGTACAATGTACAGTGTAGGTTGTACAGCAATGGATGTTTAAAAGTATGTTAGTGTGTGTATGTGTATGTATATATATGTGTACATAGATAGAGAGGTATGTATAAATAGATAGACATATCTAGATAGATAGAATATGTATATACATATATATGTAATAGACACATACATATATAGATATATATAGATACATACACATATACAGACAGATATGAATGTCTATAGATATGTATGTATATGAATATATCTATATATATATATATATATATATATATATATATATATATATATATATAGATATAGATATAGATATAGATATATATATATATATATATATATATAGAGTGAGAGAGGCACATGGGGGCAGATGTACTGCAACAGGTGCCTGGTGATGAAGGCACGGACTGAACACCAGTGTGGATACTGGAGTACCATACCCCACTCCAAAACACTTTAACCACTAACTACCACATAGGTGGTTGCCTGCCTACTACTGGAGGTGTCAGAAGGGAACATGGGAAACAAGTGTACAATAGCCTCCCCTTTGATATTCACAGTGGCACACTAGTCTTGTAATCCCTGTACATGGTACGTGTCATCACAAATGGTGTGTCAGCTAGGGAAACGCAGGTCAGTGTACCCCTCTACACCTCACAATGTCCTACACGGTATGTACCTCCCATGACAACTACAGCAAAGGAAAAGGCCACAGACATACCTAACAAAGAGTGATAATGCCCTCAAACACATTCCCTATGCAGAGTGACTGACAAAACCACAGATAGAGTGCCTTTCATATGACCTACACAGAGGTTACCACTGCTGGATATACAGAGTTATGTCACACCCATACCAGTTGTCCAAACGCCATGGTAACACCTCACAGTCTGTCCAGCCTAAATGACCTATGGCCCTCATCCTTGTCACCACAGTAAACAGCACATGCTGGAGGTGCAGGTTCCTATCCACAAATAAGCCATACCCTGGACTAAACCACCCAGCATTAACAAGCAAGGCTCCTTATTAGTAGATGTCAGACATACCCCTGATGAATGTTATGGAGATAGGTAATATGCCGTATGAGTCACCTCTGTGTAACTGTTTGACAGGAGCAAGTACAATCACATTACATGTGTCCCAAGGGGCAGGATAGCATAAGGCTATGCTGCCGTAAGCCCAGGGCCAATAGCATAGTACCTACCTATGACACAATGCACACACACATGTACTCATTGCAATACCAACTATGTGAGGTGGAATGAGTGTGACACTGACTGTGTGCAAGGTCTGTAATGGTGTGATTGCTCAGCATGACTTTGTGTCTGTCATGGTAGTGTGTGTCCTCGGTGTGAGGCCAGAGAAGGATGTGTCAGTTATTGGGATACAAACATACTACATTGCCATATGTTGTGCTGTAGTTCCCTGTGTATGACTGCGGTGTAGGTAGGGGTATGGCAGCAAAGATTAGGGTGGATTACCAGTGAAACTGTAAATGTGCATTGCATGCATTGCATGGGATGACAATATTCTCCATCCATTAGCTTGATACATACCCCCAGTGTGAGGTTGTGCATTGTACCTCAAACAGTGTGCCGAGTGCTGGTGTATACTAGTTTGTTGTATGGAGTGTGCCAGGCACTGTCACACAGTTGTTGGCTGAGCAGTGATATGTGGTAATTTACATGTGTATCCCCTGATAGACAGACAGATGCTATATATGGAAGTTCAGTGATATCAGTACAGTAGAGTATTATGTGTGCCATATTACTTGCTCACATATTTTTATTTTCCTTCCAGGGTGATGGTGCATCAGTGCAACCCCTGTTATTCAGCTGCAGAGGATGAGGAGATACACCGGAGCCTGGTGTGGGATTTTTCCACACTGTTTTCCAGGACCAGCCAGAACCAGCAGGAGAGGGCTGCACTGTGGCAAGATCTTGTCCATTGGGTAAATGACATAGGCATGCATAACTGGACATATGAGCAGGTACGCCATCACTGCAGTGATTTAATTAGAAATGTCCAGCAGCGTGCATCTGATATCCACAGACAACAGCTTGCCACAGGTGGTGGGGTACCTATCCACCCCCCCTCACCAGAGTGAAGGAGCTCCTCCTAAGTGTTGTGGCTCTAGGCCAACAATAACAGCATCCACAGACATGTGTCATGATGGAGCCTGGAGCCACCCAGCATGTGGACATGGAGTGTGCAGGTAACATGCCATATCTGTAGTTGACTGTTCTCTGCACTGGTAGTTCATACATGTGTGAGATGTGTACTGTGTGTGTAGCTGTTATCCTGCCTATTCTTGTGCAAGATTGATATTCTGAATATCATCAGTACACATCTGAAAGCCAACTGTTGTACTACTGTACTGTATCATACTCACAGTATCAATGGCACAGTTGTGGCCACTGACAATAACTCTCTTATTTGTGCAGGTCCCTCTGGAGTAACAGCAAGGCAGCCAATCCATGCTGGTGAGTGTGTAATAACAATACTATTAATACTAATAATAATATTAATACTTATAATACCCTCAAACAGTATTGTGTATGTGTTGGATTGCAGGTGTCTGTGTGTGTATCTGCTGTACTGAGGAGTGTGCATGTGTGCCCGTGTGCATGTGTGAATGTGCCCGTGTGCATGTGTGCATGTGTGCATGTGCCCATGTGCATGTGTGCATGTGTGCATGTGCCCGTGTGCATGTGTGCATGTGCCTGTGTGCATGTGTGCATGTGTGCATGTGTCCATGTGCATGTGTGCATGTGTGCATGTGTGCATGTGCCCGTGTGCATGTGTGCATGTGTGCATGTGCCCATGTGCGTCTGTGGTAACATTGTGTACACATTGTAAACTGTGTTTCCTGTCTTCCTGTCACAGGTTCTGGTGTTGCTCTGTTGGTGTGCAGCAGAGAACCTGAAGCCACTGCTGGGGATAGTGATAATGATGATACATGTGTAATGGCACAGGGAGGTGTGACAGGGTCTGTTGTTGGTCAGCCAATCGACAATACACAGCAGTCAACCCCATTAATGCGCGCAGTCATCCTGCCGATACATCCATTGTCACCAATGTCCTTAGCTGAGGGACAGCATAAAGTGGGCATTGACCAGGGTAATGTGGTATCAGTGGCACATGCATCCCCTCACAGCAGCCATGGCCAGAGTCCTGACATGGTACCACACAGGCAGATGTCCAGGGGTTCTCGCGGGAGCATCCGTGATCGTACTGCCCCTGTCAGATGTGCCCATAGAGGTCTTTCAACCTCAGCTATGTTCTGGGCTGTAATGCAGGCACAGGCACGTATGGAACGGTACACCAGACAGGGTCTGAGGGAGCTTAGAGCACATTGCACTGCTATGAATGACACTATGCGTGACGTTGCGGCTGCCATCCGTACTGTCGGCGAGGTCATTGACAGATGTTGGGGGGACACATTAGATCTGTTTCACAACTACATGTCCATGAGCCAGGGCAATGCAGGACAGTTGAGGCGTCGATGTGGATGTATGCCAGCAACACCATCAGCTGGCAGTCATCGCGGATGACAACAAACCCGCAGCCGCTCCCATAGTGCAGTACCAGCCCCAGCAATGCCTGGTCTGTGCTGTCATCAGACCGTCCTAGAAGACCACGTGCATGTGGCTCTGGACAGTCCCAGCAGGGACATGTGTCCAGTCATCAACCAACTGCTTCTGATGACAGTACCCAGTCTGGCTTAGTACCTGATACTGTCCGCAGCACCCCTGCCAGGCACAGGTACCGTGTCCGTGGCTAGAGACATGACCTGGCAGGTACAGTATGTGGCTGTCCACAAACACCCGTATATGGCAGCCATGTGGTGGAACTGTGTGCATGCATACACACATGCATAATGCTAACACCTAGGGCTAACACATACACACACACCCCATCAACATTGCCCCATGTTGTACTGTTGTCCCTCACTAACACACACACATACATGTTGATTGGATGTGTCAATGGCAGACTCTGGCATACCAAGTATACACCCTGTGCATATGATGAAACTGTGCCACCTCCTGCAATCTGTAACATTGATGCAGGAACAGGATAGCATGGTGCTGATGCACAGGATGACTACATAGCACTGTAGTAATATTATCATGTTGGTTACAGTACAGTGTAATGATATCAATGTGGGTATATCCCAGCATGCCTGATGCATTAACAGTATGATTGTCATTGTAGTTTTTTATACACCAGTGTTAATTCCAAAAGTGTAATGTCTGCACATGTTTGCATTCTGGTGGTAAGGCTGAAAACACAAACCCACCTACATAGGTATCACAGGGGATAAGAAACTGGAAGTAATGATACTCACTGCCAGACATCTAAACCGCAAGATGCATGCAGTCCAAACTCTACTCAGCATGGAGAATGTTGATATCTGTGCAGTAACAGAAACCTGGTTCAAGGCTCCCAAGAGCACCCTAGCACTACCAGGTTACACCTCATACCATGCTTTACAGCCCCAAAACATGGAACTAACTACGAAAGGAGGGTGGGTATCAATAGATGTCAAGGATACCCACACCCCAGGTTGGTGCCACAGCATGAAGCATCACAGACTATCCATGTGCAACTGACAGTGGGTAAAACTGCCTTCCAGTTCATAGCCTGCTACAGACCACCCTCCTAAACCCAGGAAACCTACTTGGCCTACTGAAGAACACATGCTAATATGAAGGTGTCTATAAACAACATTATATGGGGCAACTTCATCTACCCACACATAGACTGGGAGCATTACTGTAGCTACAACACCCTAGGCCAAAGGTTCCTAGAATTCATAAACTCAAATGCTATGGAACAACTTGTTACCACTCCTACAAGAGGGGAAAACATACTGCACATGATCATCACCAACATGGGGACTCTATGCTCCAGACCAGAAGTGTATCCCTCACTGGTAAGATCAGACCGTAGAGTAATCTCACTTTATAGTCACATACCAACCCCAGCCCATGCCCAGAAAACCACAGTGAAAAAGTTGTCTAAAGCAAATTCCACACACCTCAAAACCGAGACAGAGGTGGAATCCTTCAAAGCCCCCGGGCCTGTGGTAAATACGGCCCACACTGCTGAATCCTTTATAAACGCATTTTATGAACACCTTCAGGAATGGACAGATCATGCAATTCCAAATATAACCATGACCCAATCTTCTAAAGACAGGCGTCCTTTCTGGTGGACCCCAGCCACATAACAGAAAACAATAGAAGGAGGAAGCTACTACATGATCGAGTAATATCCCACAAAGGGAAGGCATCTCTGATCAGTATTTTGAAAACATTACAGGCACTCATAAAATTGTCTAAGGTCAGCTTCAAGAGAAATATTGCACAAGACACTAAGGATAATCACAAGGCTTTCTTTACTTATGTTAGGAATCTGGGTGGGAATTCCCAGATATGCTCAGAAGTTGTCCTAAATGGCAAAGAATACACCTAAGCCACATACATTGCCAACATCATTGCTGACAGGTTCAGCACAAACATCTCACCCCCCTCCCCACCACAAGGGCAAATATATATCCCAGCAGAATGATGCCCCCCTGACATCTGAGATGCTCAGTCGCCCTCTACAAAGCAAAAACACGGCATCAATGGGAGCAGACAGTGTCCCAGGCTGCATCCTACATGAACTCCAAGAAGAACTAAACACAAACATAAAACTACTGTTCAATCCCAGCCTTACTACAGGATATGTACCCAAGGAGTGGTGTACAGCAACAGTGATCCCTCTCCACAAAGGTGGTGCCTCAACGTATCCTGGAAACTATCACCCCATATGCCTGACTAGCTTGGTCTGCAAAGCTATGGAAAGGATCATCATGGACCTCATAAATAAAGCTATTGGGGACCTACAGACACTGGACCCTACCCAGTTCAGCTTTGTTGAGGGCACATCCTGCCTCTTAAACCTGGTCGATGTCTTTGAAACAGTCACCAAGGCCTGTGATGAGGGAAGGTGTTCAACACAGCCTACCTGGACCTCGCAAAAGCCTTCGATACAATACCCCACTCAGGCATTATAGAGACGCTCACCAGCATAGCTATAAACCCCTATGTCACTCGATGGATTGCAAACTGGCTCATGGACAGAACACACATGGTCAGAATTGCTGGAGCCATGTCACACTCCAAACCGGTTACAAGTGGCGTCCCACAGAGTTCAGTCCTGGGACCTCTCTTGTTTGGTATATATTTCTCAGAGGTACAGGCCAATACAGATGGACTGTGGCTGGGCAGGTTCGCAGATGACTGCAAACTGGGCGCCATAATCAACTCACCAGCCAATAGAAGCATCCTACAAAAGGGCCTCATAGAAACAGACAACTGGTGCCAGAGCCATGGCCTCAAGCTAAATGCCAAAACGTGTATAGTCATCCCCTTTGGCAAGAACAAAGTGCCCACAAATTAACACATAGGTGGTAAGCCATTAAGTACTGTACACATGATTAGGGACCTGGGGACCTGAGTTGATAGCAAACTCTCATTTGACAACCACATGGTTGTAGTGGTTACACAGACAGTTTATATAGGCCACCTAATCATGAAGGGATTCACAGCTAGATCACGGGAGGTCATCATGCCTCTTCAGTCATCCATCATCAGGCCCATAATTGAGTACAATGCCCCTTTTGTGGTGTACCTTACCAGAGACCTGACCTGCAGCAACTGGAAAGTCCACAAAAGTACCTCACCAAGGGGATCAAAGGGCTCCAACAGATGCCTGACATAGAACCATGTCCAACCTGGAATTAATGGACATGCTGCACCTCAGAAAATCCAATTTCCATGGAGCTATGCGCTCGTGACACTTGCACCTCAGCACTTACATAAATAGGACATGCTGGAGGGACAGATTCATAAACCAGAGGCTCCCTTCACTCTGGAATAAAATCACAGTCCAGGTTTGGCAGAGTCCCTTAATGACTCTCTGCAAGAGGACTGTTGCTGTGTGGATGGGAGATTGTAGGTTTACCCCGGGTTTCACTTCAGTGTCCCTGTTACACAGAGGCTGAGTATACTAACCTGGAAAAAGGCCATATGAAAATACATTTAAAATGGGTGGCGAAAGACAAACACAGTCTGGCTAGGCTTATAACTGCCCTAGGGCAGATAGCCTAGTATGAACCTATGAACCTATTACATGATGTATCCTCAACTGATACACAGATGTAGGAAACCCAGTGTCAGTGATATCCCTGCAGTACTACACCATACCAGTAGCCATTCTTACTGAGCCCCACACATCCCTGGGAAGAATACTGTTTGGCATATAGCAGTCTCACGTACATGCCAACACACTAGCGATATGTTCATCCATGACTGGAAATGTATACAGTGGCCTACAATGCTGTCTGCACATGACACACATGACCACCAGAAAGGTATCATACAGACAGATACCTGTTGTCCAAGCCATGCACTATTACTGTAATGCAACTGTAACTTTGTCATCAGCATGTACTTAACATAGTATTCCAGTAGTACCATGTAGGTGGCAGCACCCATCATGTAGAACGGGTAATGGTGTGTACATATGGACAAGTGTTTTCTTGTCTATCCTGTGATATTCACATTTCCAAAGGTATTGTGCAGTCCCTTGGTGTATCGCCTAAGCAAGAAGGTGTCTTTATGCATATCAGCAACAGTTGCCATACACCTACACTGGATGTACATTACTCACAGACTTTGCTGTGTTATAACATATGTGACATATACTCCAGACATGAACCCTCACCCACATTAATATATCATAGCTTTCATGAGTGTGTGTCACCCAGTTGGCCTAGGACACAGATCACTGCAGTAGCCTGCATTGTCAACAACATACATGTATGGCGTACAGTCTGGGAATCTGCAGGACATGCTGGCACAGGTAACAACTGTATTCATATGAGGCAGGCTTCACACATAGGAACTATTGAAGGTCACAGATACATATCTGTATGTGGCACACACAAACCTAATGTGTGCATTGCGATTACTGTTATAATTATATGTCGTACAATAATAAAAGCAAAACCCAACACACATTGACAAACACACACATGACTTTTGTAGGATTCAAACCCCTACCTAACTATGTTATGACACTTGAGAGAGACACGCATTAGCACAGCGCACTATTCACATTACTGGGTGGTTTCTCTTCTCCTGCTCTACTTATAGGGTGCTGACATCATCAGTCTTTACAAAGAGGAATGTACATCATGTAGTGTGTTATTCCAGTTGTCAAAAGGGACATTTCTTTCAAAGTGAATTGCATACATGCACACCCCCTGCCACTCCCAACACACACGCACACTGAGCATTTGCAGGATTCAAATCCCTACCTAACTATGTTATGATACTTGAGAAAAATGCATTAGCACAGCGCACTATTCACATTAGTGGGTGGCTTCCCTTCTCCTGCTGTACTTATAGGGTGCTGACATAATCAGTCTTTACAAAGAGGAATGTACATCATGTAGTGTGTTATTCCAGTTGTCAAAAGGGACATTTCTTTCAAAGTGAATTGCACACCCCCTGCCCTCCCCAACAAACACACACACACTGAGCATTTGCAGGATTCAAACCCCTACCTACCTATGTTATGACACTTGAGTGAAACACATTAGTTCAGCGCGCTATTCACCTTACTGGGTGGCTTTTCTTCTCCTGCAGTATTTATAGGGTGCTGACATCAGTCTATTACTATCCCTCAGTATGGGGATAACAATATATATGCATTAACAGACGCCTAGTTCAGGGTCACATATGCACATCAGCACTGCCTGGTTATGTTTTATACCATGCTTCATGAACACAGGACTTGTAACACACAACACAACCAGGGAGTATATCCATATCCATATGCTCTTCAGTTTTCCCCTTAGAACTGCACTACTTTCAATCTAAACAGTCTATTCTCTATCTGAAAAGCCCAGCACTTGCTCCTAAATCATTTTTACACAGGTAAAGCACTCTTAAACAAAAAGAAAGCACTACATCCACCTACAATCCCCTTGAGTACCCATTTCCCTATAGGTCCTTTCTGACTCAGTTACACAGCAATCCCTTACACTATTCTAGCATGTCGAAGGGTCAATTACTGGCATCCTCTCCAGTTCAGCTGGTGAATCTGGGAATCTTGAGGCAATGTTACAACTGCCTCATGTACACAGACAACCCTCTCCTCCTCCCAACAAATACAAATATATGTGAGAGATGCAACTATATAGCCAAACTGGAGGCTGAGCTCTCTTGACTCAGTACTGGCAAAACCAGTCAGGAGGAGAAGGTAACCACACACACCACAAACCCAGTCTCACATAGACCTATCACAACTGCAAACCAAACACATAAACACACAACAACATACTCGGAGGCTCTAATTAAAAATCTACCAAAACAACAGAGGCCTCCAAAGCAGACATCCAAGCAACCACTACCTCAAAACATAGCACATGCAACACATAGTTCACAAAGTCAGTGTGCCAAACAGTCACAGCCCATAAGGCCAAACAACATGCCCGATACACTTGTAATAGGTGACTCCATAGTCGGACACACTGACGTCCCGCTCACCAGACTGAACAAGGAAAAGGTTACAGTAAGCTGCCTGTTGGGTGCTAGAATCCGCCACATAACACAAGCACTCAGGTCACTCCAAACCAAGTACAAATATGACTCAGTCATTGTCCATGCCGGTGTGAATGACCTGACACGTACCTCCCTGGACTACATGAAAAGAGACATAGAGGAGCTCTCTGATTATGGAGCCCAGGCCGGTATGACCCTGACCCTGAGCAGCATCTTACCCTCACCAAGAATGATGCCACAGTACAAAGACAAAATGATCAGCTTTAACAATTTGCTGAATTACTGGTGTCATTCTAAGGGGATCCAATGTCTGTCTGCTTGGGATGACATGCTTGACAAGCCACACTGCTTTGCAAGGGATGGCTTGTACTTGTCACCCCTGGGCTTCTGGATATTGGCCAAGGCTCTTGCCACCCCCATAGTGCCTTTTTTAGGCAAGGCTCAAAAGTCAAAGCCACCTCCCTAGAAAACACAAGTGGAAAAAAACTAAGGGTAATGCTGCTCAACGCCAGAAGTGTAAACCTCAAGATGCACGCTCTCGAAGCCCTCCTCAGTATGGAGAACATCGAAGTCTGTGCAGCGACTGAAACCTGGTTCAAGGCTCCTGAGAGCAACCCAGCACTACCAGGTTATACCTCATATCATGCTTTTCAGCCCCAAAACTTGGACCGAACCACAAAAGGAGGGGGAGTATCCATATTCATCAAAGATACCCACACCTCCAGGTTAGTGGCAACGCATGAAGCATTGGAGACCATCCATGTGCAACTAACCGTAGGCAAAACTGCCCTACAGTTTGTAGCATGCTACAGACCACCATCTCAAACTCAGAAACCCCACTCAGCCTTCCTGAAGACACTGGAGAGTATAAATGTCTCTCCAAATACCATCATATTGGGAGACTGCAACTACCCAAACATAGACTGGGAGCATTACTCAAGCCCCAACACCTTAGCCCAAAGGTTCCTAGAATTCATAAACTCAAATGCAATGGAACAACTAGTCACCGCTCCCACAAGAGGAGATAATATACTAGACCTGATCATCACAAACATGGGGACACAATGCTCCACACCAGAAGTATACCCCTTATTAGTGAGATCAGACCATAAATTAATCTCACTGGAAATCCACATCCCGCCCCCACCCCCAGCACAAAAGACCACAGTGAAGAATTTCTCAAAAGCCGACTTCACACTTCTTAAGACTGAAGTGGTATCCTTCAAGGCCCCTGGGCCAGTGGAAAACACAGCCCACACCGCTGAATCCTTTATAAACGCTTTCTACGGACACCTTCAAGAATGCATGGATCATGCAGTCCCACATAAAACCAAGACCCATTCCCCCAAAAGCAAGCGTCCTGTCTGGTGGACCCCAGCCATTAACAAGCTTTACAACAGGAGGAGGAAGTTACTACATGACAGAGCAAAATCCCCAAAAGGGAAGGCATCTCTGATCAGTACTAGCAAAAAACTACGATCACTCATAAAATCATCCAAGGCCAACTTTGAGAGAAAAATCGAAAAAGACACTAAAGACAATCACAAGGCCTTCTTTAGTTATGTTAGAAACCTGGGTGGAAACTCCCAGATATGCTCAGAGTTAGTCCAAAATGACAAAAAATACACTGAACACACAGACATTGCCAACATACTGGCAGGCAGGTTCAGTGCAAATCCCCCCCCCCCCAAAAAAGGAGAAATATCTATCCCAGCAGAGTGTAGCCTCCCTGACATCTCAGATGCCCAGGTGAGAGCCGCCCTCTCCAAAGCTAAAAACACAGCATCAGTGGGACCAGACGGTGTCCCAGGTTGCGTGCTACATGAACTCCAAGAGGAACTAAACCCACACATAAGGCTGCTGTTTAATCTTAGCCTTACTACAGGATACATACCCAGAGAATGGCGTACAGCAACAGTGGTCCCACTCCACAAAGGAGGTGCTTCTATGGACCCTGGAAATTACCACCCCATAAGCTTGACGAGCCTGGTCTGCAAAGCTATGGAGAGGATCATTATGGAACTCATAAACAAAGACATTGGGGACCTACAGACACTGGATCCTACCCAATTTGGCTTTGTCAAGGGCAGATCCTGCTTTTTGAACTTGGTCGACTTTTTTGAAACAGTCACTAAGGCCATTAATGCGGGTGAGGCAGTTCACACAGCCTACCTTGATCTTGCAAAAGCCTTCGACACAATACCCCACTCGGGCATCACCAATATATATGCATTAACACCTAGTTCAGGGTCACATATGCACATCAGCACTGCCTGGTTATGATACCATGCTTCATGAACACAGGACTTGTAACACACAACACAACCAGGAGTATATCCATATCCATATGCTCTTCAGTTTCCCTTAGAACTGCACTCTTCAATCTAAACAGTCTATTCTCTATCTGAAAGCCCAGCACTTGCTCCAAACATTTTACACAGGTAAAGCACTCTTAAACAAAATAAAGCACTACATCCACCTACAATCCCTTGAGTACCCATTTCCATAGGTCCTTTCTGACTAGTTACACAGCAATCCCTTACACTATTCTAGCATGTCAAGGGTCAATTACTGGCATCCTCTCCAGTTCACTGGTGAATCTGGGAATCTTGAGGCAATGTTACAACTGCCTCATGTACACAGACAACCCTCTCCTCCTCCCAACAAATACAAATATATGTGAGATGCAACTATATAGCCAAACTGGAGGCTGAGCTCTTGACTCAGTACTGGCAAAACCAGTCAGGAGGAGAAGGTAACCACACACACCACAAACCCAGTCTCACATAGACCTACCGCAATAGAAAACCATACACATAAACACAAAACATACTGAGGCTCTAATAAAATCTGCCTAAGCAGCAGAGACCTCCAAAGCAGACACCCAACCCCAAAACAGAAACACATGCAACACATAGCTCACAAAGCCAGTGTGCCGACAGTCACAGCTCCTACAAACAACACACCTGATACACTTGTGGTGACTTATCGTCAGGGCACACTGACGCCCTGCTCACCAGGCTGAACAAGGAGAAGGTCATGGTGAGCTACCCGTCTGGCGCTAGGATCCGCCACATGAAGCACTCAGGTCACCCAAACCAAGTACAATAATATGACTCAGTCATTGTCCATGCCGGTGTGAATGACCCACACCGCACTCCCTGACCACATGAAAGAGACATAGAGGAGCTTCTCTGATTATGGAGCCCAGGCCGGCGACTTTTCGACCCTGAGCAGCATCTACCCCTCACCAAGAAATGACACAGTACAAAGACAATAAAATGATCAGCTTTAACAATTTGCTGAATTACTGGGTGTCATTCTATGATCCAATGTCTGCTCGTTTGGGACATGCTTGACAAGCCACTGCTGCTTTGCAAGGGATGGCTTGTACCTGTCACCCCTGGCCGGATATTGGGCCAAGGCCTGCTAATTCTAGTGCTAGGCAAGGCTCAAAAGTCAAAGCCAATTCTAGAAAACACAAGTGGGAAAAACTAAGGGTACTGCTCAACGCCAGAAGTGTAACCTCTCAAGATGGCACGCCCAAGCCTCCCGTGCATGGAACACTGAAGTCTGTGCAGCGACTGAAACCCGGGTCTGCCCTGAGAGCAAACTCAGCACCACACAGGTTATAAATCATATCATGCCAGCCCTGTACTTGACCGAATCTTCACAAAGGAGGGGGGGAGTATCCATAGTTCATCAAAGATACCCACACCTCCAGGTTGGGGCAAACCATTGTGCCATTGAGACCATCCATGTGCAACTAACCGTAGGCAAAACTGCCCTGCCAGTTTGTAGCATGCTACAGACCAATCATCTCAAACTCCAGAAACCCCACTCAGCCTTCCTGAACATTAATTGGAGAGTATAATGTTCTCCAATACCACTACATTAGAGACTGCAACCACCCAAACATAGACTGGGGAGCATTACCAAGCCCCAATACCTTAGCCCAAAGGTTCCTAGAATTCATAAACCCAAATGCAATGGAAACTAGTCACCGCCTCCCACAAGAGAGAGATAATATACTAGACCTGATCATCACAAACATGGGACACAATGCTCCACACCAGAAGTATACCCTTATTAGTGAGAGACTTCCACCCGGGGCAAATTCATCTCACTGGAACCACATCCCGCCCACCAGCACAACAAAAGACCACAGTGAAGAATTTCAAAAGCCGATCACACTTAAGACTGGAAGTGGTATCATCCTTCAAGGCCCCCGGCCAGTGGAAACACACAGCCCAGCCACCGCTGAATCTTATAAACGCCACGGACACTTTCAAGAATGCATGGATCATGCAGTCCCACATAAAACCAAGATCTATTTCAAAAGCAAGCGTCCTGTCTACAGGACCCCAGCCACAATGCTTACAACAGGAGGAGGAAGCACATGACAGAGCAAAACCCCAAAGGGAAGGCCAAGGATCAGTACTAGCAAAACTACGATCACCATATAAAATCATCCAACTTGAGAGAAAATCAAAGACACCAAAGACAATCACAAGGCCTTCTTTAGTTAGTTAGAAACCTGGGTGGAAACTCCCCAGATATGCTCAGAGTTAGTCCAAATGAGCTGAAAAATACACTGGAATTAATACGTAGACATTGCCAACATACTGGCAGGCAGGTTCAGTGCAACTTCAAAGGAGTAGAAATATCCCAGCAGAGTGTAGCCGCCCCTGACATCTCAGATGCCCAGTGAGAGCCGCCTCCAAAGTTAAAACACAGCATCAGTGGGACCAGACGGTGTCCCAGGTTGCGCATACATGAACCCAAGAGGAACTAAACCTTACATGGCGTTGTTGACCAGCCTTACTACAGGATACATACCAGAGAATGGCGTGACAGCAACAGTGGTCCCACTCACAAAGGAGGTGCTTTATGGACCCTGAAACATCTTATGTTTTGACCAGCCTGGTTCGCAAAGCTAAGGCGTGGAGAGATCAATATGGAACTCATAAACAAAGACATTGGGGACCTACAGACACCGGATCCTGCACCAATTCTGGCTTTGTCAAGCAAAGGGTGATCCTGCTTGAACTTGGCCCACTTGAAACAGTCACTAAGGCTATTAATGCGTGGTGAGGCAGTTCACACAGCCTACCTGATTAGCCAACACCCCACCGGGCATCACAGACAAGCCCACCCCAGCTAAATGTAAACCCATATGTCAAGATGGTTGCAACTTGGCTCAAGGACAGAACCCAGCTAAGGTCAGAATTGCTGAGCCATGTCGACTTAAGCCAAGAACCCACAGGGCTTGGGTCCCAGACCGGCATTTACTTTTCCAAGGTAGGTGGATTGTGGCTGACAAAGTTCGGGTAGATGACTACAAACTGGCGCTATAACTGATACCAGGACACAAGCATCAGAAAAGCCCTTCATAGAAATGGATAATCGGTGCCAGAGCCATGGCCTTGTAAACTGAACGCTAAAACCTTATAGTCATACCCTTTGGGAAACAAATTACCATAGTGTAAATCCACAAGGTGAAGAGGCAATCAGGACCCAGGACCCAAGTTGATGGTAACCTCTCATTTATTAATTACTGCCGGCGTGGTTAGAAATATTTCATATTACCCATCTTATCATGAAAGGATTCACATCTAGACTGAGAGCCCATTCTGCCCCTGCTACTCTCCCGATCAGAGGATCAAGGGTCCTGCTCGATATGTCAAGTATGCTGCCTCGGTGAAGAAACCCAGCCTATCGCCCATACCTCCTACTCAGAGGCGATCAAGTGCTCTCGATCAAAGAGCAAGCGCCATGTCCAATTTGGTATTAATGGACATGCTCCACCAGAAAACTAAACCAATGAGCCACAAGACAAGAGATTTGGAACCAACACAGAAACACACAGGCGCTGAGGGACAGATTCATAACCCAGAGGCTCCCCTACACCCCGGTAACCTAGTCCATATTAGGTAGAGCTCACTGACTCTCTCAAACCCTGATGAGTGGATAGGCTGTATCCCGTGGCCCCAGGTCACCACGGCAGAGAGCACAGCAACCAAACCCTAAAATGGGCATAAGTATTCTCTTATTCCAAGGTACATGGTGTTACACACACACCTGGCTAGGCTTATAAATGCCCTAGGGCAGATAGCTCAGTATGAACCTATGAACCTAAGGGAACCATACATCACAGATACACACACCTCTGGTTGTTACCACTGCACTGCTACGAGACAGCCATATACACTACCATTGTGCAAACTGCCTTTTGGTTTGGTGTGTAGTTCAGACCTCACCCTCCCCATATCCAGGAACCACACTTGGCTTCCTGGAACAGGGACAAGGAAGGTGTTCACATACCATTACAGTAGTTAACTTAAGGTACAGGAATATTGGATCGGGGAACTACTCAGGCTCAACAACATCACCCTGTTAATACAATCCAGAATCCATGTGCTGCGGCAGAACCAGTCACCACAGCCACAAGTAAACACATATTGACCCAATCATCACCAACATGGGGACTTTATGTTCCACACCAGAGGTAGACCACCATTGTTAAGATATGACCATAACCAACTTTCCTGGACGTCCATATCCGATCTCACTCAGGCAAGGAAATCACTGCTAACATATATTTCAAAAGACTTTAAAATTTGTACATCGGGGTGGAATACTAAAGGCCCGTGTGCTGGAGGATTATACAGCCCAATCTGCAACTTTACTAATGCATTCTATGAGCACCTGCAGGTTTCTCATTGATCATGCTATCCCAAATAAAACCAAGACCTCCACAACAGAGACCTGTCTGGTTGACACCATCCATATATGTTGCCAACAGAAGGAGGAGCTTTAATATAAGAGAGCAATATCCCACAGAGGAGAAGATCTCTCGAACAGTAATAGCAGAACACTTCAATCCCTCAAAATCATCACTTGCAAGTTTTGACAGAAATTGCCCAGACATCACAGATAAGGCTCCCTTCAGTCTGGAATTGAACCCACCAATGTTAGACATAGACCACCAACCTCTTCCAGCAACCCAGCCACATGGATGTGACACTGCAAATTCAACCCCTGACCTTCCACTGTGTCTCTGCTGATGGAGGCACAGCAAATTAGTATTAAACGGGTTTCAGACCACTTTACAGAGGCACAGTAGGCTACTGTACTGGAGCAGATGCCACAACACACTCTGGCTAGGCTTAGAGTTCCCCTAGGGCAAACAGCCTAGTATCATCCACCCTGCACCCATATGTTTATGTTTGGGATGCACAATATGTGTTGCTGATAAACTGTTTGGTGGCCTTATTGCCATAGCTTTCCCTGTTTCTATGAACAACTTGTGTATTCAGGGAAGATGTTTGATCGGCGGCAGGGTTCCAGTATATTACTTATGTCTCTGTTGTCATTTTCTTAACTTGTGTGCACTGGCAGATTGCTGTATTGTGGAGATTCCTATTTAACACATACAAATGCTGAGATATGTGTCCGATCATATATTGGAGACATGGCCTATGTGTGTGAGCATGCCCAGTTCAGGCCTACGGTGTGTTGCCTGACATATGTCTCATTTATCAAAGTGTTTGAGCATGCCCAGTGACTCCATATGTTGAGATCTGGAGGTCCACTACATTTATGTGTTGTGAATCCTTGAACACCTGCTCTTAATTTATAGTGTGTGTGTTGAAGTCATGTTAAAGTTCCTTACTGCCCAACTGCTTTTGTGTCTGAACCCTACAGGGATTGTGTGCAGTGCCTGCAGGGTTTATGGGACAGTTTGCCACTTGTCAACATTCTTCATACTGATCAACAAACAGATAGTGTAGTGGTTCAGTCCTTTCACCTAGTACAGTATCCCGGGTTTGAGTCCCATCAATGTTTTTATATATTCACATACTGTGCACACCAGATCAAGGTACATGACCATGTTGCATTTGTTCAGCTATGGCCTACTTAACCAGGCTTGTCCACAACATTACTAGTGTATTCTGCAACTTGGGTGAACATTGAGAAACACTCAGGGCTATGTGTCCTAGGGCATTGCATCCCAGTCAGAGTGTGTTTGTCCTTCAACACAATATTTTAACTGAGTTTGCCATGACATTTTTCGTTAAGGTTAGTATATCAGCCTCTGTCTAACTGTGACATAAAAGTGATACCCAGGGTAAACCTACCATCTGCCATCCACTCATCAAGATTCCTTTTGAAGAGAGTCAATGAGGGACTAGGTTCATAGGTTCATAGGTTCATAGGTTTATACTAGGCTATCTGCCCGAGGGCATTTATAAGCCTAGCCCATAGTTTTAGGCTTACCAACTTTTCAGTTTGGAGAAACTATGCCCATTATTCAGCTGTGCCTCTGTCGAGCAGTGGCCACTGAGGTAACTCCCTGGGGTGTATCTGCTGGGCGATCTCCCATCCATTGGTCAAGATTCTTGAACAAGGGCAAGGTGCTCACCCTCACATAAACCGATTTTGTTCCAGCATAGGAGTCTTGAGTGATGAATCTATCCCTCCAGCACGCCCCACACAACCGTGTCGAGGTTTAAGTCAACGTCTCTTGTATTTGAGGATCTAGATTTTTGAGATGAAGTATTCATCAAATCTGGTTTGACATGCGAATTGTATGTCAGGCATAGGTCACCCTGAGTTAAAGCGTACGCAACCGAATATAACTGGAGTTTCAGTCGCAGCATAAGATGATTTTTGGAGACCCTTTTATCCTTTTGGTGAGGAACTTTGTGGCCTCCAGCTGCTGCAAGTGTCGGGTCAGATACATTCAATGGGGCACACCATCATTGGTCTGATGAGTGATGAGTATAGAGCATCTTTCATGACTTGATCTATAGATGAACCTTCATGATAAGGTGGCAATGTAGAAGGTCTTCCCTAACTCACTTTAGCAATATGAGTGTCGAAATTTGAGTTAAATACTGTCAACCCGTCTCAGGTCCCACAACTTCTTCTGTGTTCAGGGATTGCCACCCATATGGTAGCTAGGTAACCTTATTTTTCCAAGGGTATGACTATGCATTTTGGCATTTAACTTGGAGGCTCTGGCACCAGTTATCTGTCAGTTTTTGAGACCCTTCTGAAGGATGTCTAAAATGGATGGGGCCTCAACCACGGGCCAGTTTGCAGTCATTCAAGTAACTGTCAGCCATAACCCTCCTGTGCTTGCTGTACTTCATAGATGCCACAAACAAGTGCCCAGACTGAGCCTGTGGGACCACTTGTGATGCTTAGAGAGTCTGGACATGGCGCCAGCAACTCTGACCCTGTGGGGGTTCTGTCATCAGCCAGTTTGCAAACCCATCTTGTAATGTATACTTAAGTTGATGAGTTTTTCAATGATACCCGAGTGGGGTATTGTATCGAAAAGCCTTCGCCAGGCTCAGGTAGGCTTATGACTGCCAATGGCCTGCGGATCAAAGTCAACCAAGTTTAAAAGGCATGATCTGCCTTTTGACAAAGCAAACTGTTGGATCTTAAAGTCTGCAAATTTTGCAGGTGTTCATTTATGAGATCCATTATGATCCTTTCCATGGCTTTGCAGATCAGGCTCTGTCAAGCCACGGACGCACTTCAGGGTCGGGTGAGGCACCGCCAGAGTAACGCCAGTCGCTGTGCGCGCCACCCTGGGTATCAATGAGAACCGAGGTGAGATAAGATTAAACAGCTGTCCTAACTGTGGGGTTTAATCATTGAAGTTCATGGAGCACACACAGTCAGACACCATCAGGTCCCATGGAGTGTGTGTTCTTGCCTTGAGAGAGCAGTTCTCACCCGAGCTGGAGATGTTTGGGGCTACAATCAGCCTGGTATAGATATCTCTTCTTAGGCGGAGGGTGGGGAGAAGTTTGCACTGAACCTGTCAGCATGTTACAATGTGTAGGATCAGTAATTCACATCATTTGAACTAATTCTGAACATATCTGGAGTTTCCTCCTAGGTTTCTGACATAGCTAAAAGAATGCTTTATGGCTGTCTTAGAGTCCTTGTATTTTTTCTCAAAATAGCTTTGGATGATTTTATGAGCTCTTAGCTTTTACTTATAGTGATCAGCGTGTCTACCTTTTAAGGATTTTGCCTCTATCTTGTAGTAGCTTTCTCCCTTATTGTATTTGTTTATGGCTGGGGTCCACCCATCGACGCCTGCCCTTGCGTACAAAGAGTCTTTGTTTTGCTTGGGGATTTCCGATCCATGCAGCCTGCAGGTGCTGGTAGAAGGCATTTGTAAGTGATTCATGGTTATAATGTTAACCGGCCGGCTCAGGGGTCTTAAAGGAGTAATCTCACACTAGTCTTAGAAGTGTGAAGCTCTGCTTCCAGTTCTTTTAATACTGTGGTCTTTTCATTTCGGTGATGAGGACCTCCAGCGAGATTAGTTTAGATCAGATCTCACCAGTGAGGGTATACTTCTCTGGCTAACTGACTGTGAATTTACAAGAGGAGGAGTTATGGATCAATCACCACAGCATGTATTTATTGCAGTGCTGGAGGTTCAGGTCTCATGGATGTGACACTGCAAATTCAACCCCTGGGATCTCCACTGTGTCCCTGCTTGATGGAGGCACAGCAAACTAGCATTAAACGGTGCCTTCTGTGACCTACTTTACAGAGGCACAGTAGGCTACTGTACTGGGGAGGCAGATGCCAAATACACTCTGGCTAGGCTTATGTATTCCCTAGGGCAAACAGCCTAGTATCCACCTCTGCACCCATATGTTTATGTTTGGGATGCACAATATGTGTTGCTGATAAACTGTTTGCAGGTCTTTATTGCCATAGCTTTCCCTGTTTCTATGAACAACTTGTGTATCTGTGGAAGATGTTTGATCATGGCAGGGTTCCAGTATATTACTTATGTCTCTGTTGTCATTTAACTGTGTGCACTGGGCAGATTGCTGTATTGTGGGAGATTCCTGGCTTAACACATACAAATGCCAGATATGTGTGTCCGACTGCTATACTGAGACATGGCCTAAGTGTGTGAGCATGCCCAGTTCAGGCTTTCCATGGTGTGTTGCCTGACATATGTCTCATTTATCAAAGTGTTTGAGCATGCCCAGTGTGACCTTTCCATATGTTGAGATCTGAGGTCCACTACATTTGCGGTTGTGTGTGAACTTGAACAATATTTTTAATTTATAGTGTGTGTGTTGGAAGTCATGTTGTGTTCTTACTGCCCAACTGCTTTGTGTCTGAACCCTACAGGGATTGTGCTGTGCCTGCAGGGTTTCCATGGGACAGTTTGCATACACTTGTCAACATTCTTTCATACCGATCAAACAGATAGTGTAGTGGTTCAGTCCTTTCACTCTGGTGCACAGTATCCTGGGTTTGAGTCCCATCACTGCTTTATATATTCATACTGTGCACACCAGACTAAGGTATGACCATGTTACATTTTGTTCAGCTATGGCCTACTTAAACCAGGCTTGTCCAACATTACTAGTGTATTCTGCAACTTGGGTGAACATTGAGAAACACTAGGCTATGTGCCCTAGGGCATTTCTAATCCTAGTCAGAGTGTGTTTGTCCTTCAACACACATTTTAACTGGAGTTTGCCATGACATTTTTCAAGGTTAGTATACTGTGCCTCTGTCTAACTGTGACATAAAAGTGATACCCAGGGTAAACCTACCATCTGCCATCCACTCATCAAGATTCCTGTGGAAGAGACTCAATGAGGGACTCTCTGGCTAACCTGGACTGTGAATTTACTCAAGAGTGGAGGGAGCTTCTGGATTATGGATCAATCACTACAGCATGTCCTATTTATGTCAGTGATGAGGTTCAGGTCTCTCATGTGCATAGCTCAATGGGATTCAGATTTTACAAGGTGCAGCATGTGCATTGATTCCATGTTGGACATGGCTATATACATCAGGCACAGATCACCTCTGGGCAGGCAGTATGCCACTGTGTGTAGCTGCAGTTTGTTTAATCAGGCAGATTTGGGGTCTTTCCAGTTGCTGGAGGTGTCTGCTAAGGTACATCCCACAAGGGGCATTGTACTCAATTGTGAGCCTGATGAAGGATGACTTGAAGAGGCACGATGACCTCCCCTGATATAGATGTGATTACCTTCATGATTAGGAGGGTATATGAAATGTTTTTATAACCACTACAGCCCCATGGTTGTCAAATGCGAGATTTCTATCAACTTGTGTCCCCAGGTCTCTTATTACTTCTTCTGTACGTAATGGGTTACCACCTATGTGGTAATTGGTGGCCACTTACTGTTTTTCCAAAGGGGATGACTATACACTTTTTTGTGTTTAGCTTGGTGACATGGCTGTGGCACCAGTTGTCTGTTTCTATGAGGCCCTTTTGTAGGATGCTTGTGTCAGCTGGAGGGTCAGATATGCCAGCCAGTTTGTAGTCATCTGCAAACTTGTTCAGACACAGTCCTTCCATGTTGGCCTGTACCTCCAAGAATTATATATCAAACAGGGGGGGTCCCCAGGACCGAACCTTGTGGGATGCCAGTTGTAGCTGGTTTGGACTCTGACATGGCTCCAGCATTTCTGACCATGTCAGTTCTGTCCTTGAGCCAGTTTGCAACCCATCTAGTGACATAGGGGTTTATATTTAAGCTGGTGAGCTTATCTATAATGCCCACGTGGGGTATTATATGGAAGGCTTTTGCAAGGTCCAGGTAGGCTGTTTGGACCACCTTCCCCTCATCATTGGCTTTGGTGACTGTTTCAAATGACTCAACCAGGTTTAAGGGGCAGGATCTGCCCTTAAGAAAGCCACACTGGGTAGGGTCCAGTGTCTGTAGGTCCCCAATATCTTTATTTCTGAGGTCCATGCTGATCCTTTCCATAGCTTTGCAGACCATGCTTGTCAGGATTCTGGGGTGATAGTTTGCATGATCCATTCAGGCACCACCTTTGTGGAGAGAGACCACTGTTGCTGTACACTGCTGTTTGGGTACATATCCTGTGGTAAGGCTGAGATTGAGCAGTGTTTTATTTGGTGTTCAATTCTTCTTGGACTTCATGTTGGATGCAGCCCGGGACACCATCTGGTCCCATTGATGCTGTGTGTTTTGCTTTAGGGACGCTGGCTGTTACCTGAGCAACTGTGATGTCAGGGGGGCCAGCACTCTGCTGGAATAGATATTTGGCCTTTTGGTGGGGGGGGGGGGGTTGCACTGAACCTGTCAGGTCGGATGTTGGCAATGTCTGTGGGTTTGGTGTATTGTTTGTCATTTTGGACTAATTCCGAGCATATCTGGGAATTCCCACCCAGGTTCCTACCATCAGTAAAGAAAGCTTTGTGATTATCCTTAGTGTCCTGTACAATTTTTATCTCGTAGCTGGCCTTAGAGGATTTTATGTGTGGCCATAGTTATTTGTCATAATACTGATCAGTGATGCCTTCCCTTTTTGGGTTTTGCTCTATCATGTAGTAGCTTCCGCCTTCTCTTGCATGGTTTGTTAATGGCTGGGGTCCATCAGACAGGATGCCTGCCTTTGGAGGATTGGGTCTTGGTTTTATTTGGGATTGCATAGTCCATGCATTCCTGAAGGTGTTCATAAAATGCATTCATAAAGGGTTCTGAGGTCTGGGCCATATTTTCCACAGGCATAAGGGCTTTAATGGATTCCACCTCAGTTTGGAGGAGTGCATAATTTGCTTTACACATGTTTTTCACTGTGGTTTTCTGGCCAGGGACTGGGATCAGGATGTGAATATCCAGTGAGATTACTGTATGGTCTGATCTTCCCAGTGAGGGATACACTTCTCGTCTTGGCCATAGAGTCCACATGTTGGTGATTATTAGGTCGAGTATGTTTACCCCTCTTGTGGGAGTGGTGACAAGTTGTTCCATAGCATTTCGGTTTATGAAGTCTAGGAACTTTTGGCCTAGGGTGTTGGTGCTAGAATAATGCTCCCAGTCTATGTTTGGGTAGTTGCAGTTGCCCAATATAATGTTGTTTGGTGAGACCTTCATATTTTCATGTGTTCTCAAGTAGGCCAAGTGGGGTTCCTGGATTTAGGAGGGTGGTCTGTAGCAGACTACAAACTGGGAGGCAGTTTTAGCCACTGTTACTTGCACATGGATAGTCTGTGCTGCTTCATGCTGTGGCACCAACCTGGGGGTGTGGGTATCCTTGACAATTATTGATACTCACCCTCCTTTTGTAGTTTGTTCCATGTTTTGGGGCTGTAAAGCATGGTATGAGGTGTAACCTGGTAGTGCTAGGGTGCTCTTGGGAGCCTTGAACCAGGTTTCTGTTACTGTACAGATATCAACATTCTCCATGCTGTTTAGACTTCTGGCATTGGGTAGCATTACTTCTAGTTTCGTATCCCTTGTGATACCTATGGAGGTGGGTTTGTGTTTTGAGCCTTACCTATTCAAGGCACTATGGGGATGACAACAGCCTTTGCCAGTATCCAAAAGGCCAGGGGTGATAGGTGCAAGCCATCCCTAGCGGAGTGTCGTGTCTTGCTCAGCATGTCATCCCAGGCTGACAGGCATTGAATCCCCTTTTGACTAACAACAATACTTAAGCCAATTGTTGTAACTGATCATCTTGTCTTCATATTGTAACATCATGCTTGGTGAGGGTAGGGGTCATCCAGTTTGCATATACTACATGGTGTTACATTGCTTAACACATGGCAATCATGCCTCAGGTGGTGCTGCAGGGCTGCCTATGTTGGATGTACATACTACACTCCCTGTACATGTTTGAAAGCAGGTTGTGTCAACTTAGGCATCCCTTTTACAATATTTGTGAGTCAGAGAGAGGTATCATTTCCAGGGTTCCTACTGAGCCAGTGTATGTGCTATGCATTGCCTCTTTGCCAAGGCCAAGGCATACTGGGCACGCCTCCTTCTGCCTACTGGGGCAGGCTCAGGTTGTTCCTCCTCTGAGTCACGCTCTGCCTGTGATGGCCTTGGCAATGGTGGGGGGCTGTTTGGGCTGGGCCTATGCTGGTCCTGCTGCAGCTGTTTTCGCAGAATCATATTATGTAGCATAGCACATACCATGACAATTTGGGTACATGTAGTTGGTGAGCACTGCAAGGCTCCACCAGATGTGTCCAGGCACCGGAACCGTGACTTGAGCAGCCCAAACACACGCTCTATTACATTACGTGTTTGTGCATGTGCCTCATTATGGCGTTCCTGTTCAGGTGTGTGTGCGTTTCTGATGGGTGTCATCAGCCACGGCTCCAGTACATAGCCAGAATCCCCCAATAGGTGACCATGTGGGATGTGGTGCTTTGATGCATATATGCGTGCAGTCTATTGCACCCACTACCTCAGGGTATTCTGCTATTTGCTGGAAGAGATGCATATTGCTGGCCAATACCTCTCGGGAATTGGGGAAATATACATGATCACCGACATGTGCTGACATGGCATCCAGGAACTGGTGCAGTACCCTGAATGCTGATGCCTGTGATATCCCCATCATATCACCAGTTGGTCTCTGGAAGGTACCTGTTGCTAGTATTCTTAGGCCAACACATACCTTGGTTTCCACTGGGATGGGTTCCCCTCTGTTGGTTCTGTGTGTGAGGCGTGGCCTGCACAGCTCAACAATTTGCTGCAGGAGGTCTCTGTCCACTCTACAGCGCTCCACTATCTCCAGCTCATGTAACCCCTGGTAGGTGACCCTGGGCTTGTACACTCTTCTCCGTCTCCTCACTGTGGGTTGTCCAGCAGCATTTGCATTGCCACCACCCTCAGCATGTTGCATATGTCGCCTTATAACAGCTATGGCAGCCCCTAGCATTTTTGTCTGAGTGAAGCTTTTTCAGTTTTCACTTCTAGTAGCTTACTCCAGTGTTGCAGTGTCTCTTGAGAGACACATACTGTACTGTTGTTTGTAGAGATTTCAGTGCTGGGCTGGGCTACTGTTCTGCCTGTGTAATTGCCTGATTCTGATTGTTTTCACCTGCTAGCTTTGCTAGTATTCCTGGTAGCTTCCTACAATTTGTTGTGCTTCCTTTTTCCTGTCTGTTTCCTCAGGGGGGAGTGATGCGCATACAGGGGCACACACGCGCACAGCAGCTAACACGCATGCACACATGCTTAGATGGACTACAACTTAATTATTCAGGTTAAAACGTGCGCACATCAGCACACATACGCTTACAAGTCTTTAAACAGGCTTGTACATGCTTACTCCGGTGTAAACGTGTGCACTCACGCTTACACGGGCTTCCCAGCGTGCACACGCGCGCATGCATGCTCGTCAAGAAACTTTGGTGTTATCCACAGTGTACACCTTCCATTTCTTGGCTTTCCCATGTCTACCTGTTGACACACCTCTTTCCATGAAGTCTAACTGACAGCTTTCACATCCCACTCTGCTCCAATGAGCTTCATTTCTTTCATACATACCCCCCTGTGATGTCACCTATCTCCTACTCTGTTACTCCCCCTTATCCTACTCCTACACTCCAGGGAATGTGCTCATATGCTATGTAAAAGTGCAATTCACTATCCTAACACTCATTTACATAGGATTGCCTACTAATGCTTAGTTACATGTCTTACACCGAGCTTCCCCTCTTAGCAACCCCTACTCGGTGGCCATGTTGTTTTCAGCCTGCTATTCCCTTACATTGTAAATTGATGGTTTGCATAAAACCCACGTTTATGGGTTTTAAATATTTTTCTGTTATTTTATTTATTTATTTATTTATTTTAACGCAGCCCGTTTGTGCGGCGCTGCGCTACGTTTAAACATCGGCGATCGCCGAAAAAAAAAAATTATTTTAATTTTGCATGGTGGTACATTGCCAGTGGCCACATATTTGGCCATTGGCATGCTTCCTGGAACATATGTAACCTTTATTTGGAGCTGACAAGGCCCCATTGTGCTATTTGCAGAACGGTACTCAGTTGTCAACTGAGTACATTTCTGCAGATAACACGGCTCTTACACGGACAAGTTTGTGCTTCCTGGATCGCAAAATTACCTCATTTGCATGCCTTTTGGCTGCAAGTGAGATAATTTGCATATCCAAGCCTGTCCGTGTAAGAGCCATTTTAGGAGCTCTCTTACACGCCCCTGCAGGCTGTTCGTGGTTCGCTCGTCGGACATGATGGCTGCATGGAGTCTTACACTACTCTTAGACTCCGTGCAAGCCATCATGAATCCGGCCCATTATTTTGTTATGCTGTGCATGAAATGTATAGAATGGGAGATGCAGGGCTATTCTTTATAATAAGAATGGGGATAAGAACAATATAGCAGAAGGAATTCAGTTTTAGTTATGGCAAAAAGGGAGGGAAGAATGACTTATTTTAAATATATATATATATATATATATATATATATATATATATATAAATATATAAACATAATGTGTGTGTGTGTGTGTGTGTGTATTGATACATTGTTAGAAATGGTACTCTTGTAAGATATTTAATTGCATACAGAGTTCCCGTACTCATTTTCAGTATGTGCCAGTGTATCCTTTACATCCAACTGAACTGCTACCAACTCAGGCATATGGGACCTTGGTTTAACATCTCATCCCTAGGATGGTGTTGTACCTCACAAATGCAACATGATGCTTAAGATGCCCTTTAATGTCAGTAGTGAGAAAATAAGTGAAAGACCTGTTGAGGGAACAGAAGTGAGAGTTTTCTAATCTGCTATTGTGAAAGGTGGCTGCTCTAGCTTTTGATGCACTGACAGCAAAGTGACCTGAAAATCAAACTTTAGGATCTCTTCATGCATATGCATATATAGGTCTGCCAGTACCTCTGCTGGATTTTAGTGAAAGCATGTGATATAGTATAATCATAAGATTATGCCCTGAATATGTCCCTGAGGATACATGTCTGTCTATCAATAACTGAATGAACTGCTGTAGTTCCTACACAGCACACTTGTCCATGCAACAGTTCACTCATGTTCAGGTCAAGGCTTTCATCATGGGTATCAGCTCTGTGTACAAGTAGTACCCAATGTGGGTTGTTAGTGATAGTATCAGCTGTGCTGTTCTTGGAACCATGTTCAGGCTTTAGCCATATTTTCCTCATCTGTGTATATTTTGCACACCAGCATTGTATTGTCTGTGGGAGACAGAAATATGTATGTGCAAATGTGTGGTTTGCCTTTGCTGTCTCTTATCTGTGCCCAGGATTATTTTCTGCATCTCTCAGGGCACTATCTCTGTGCAATGCAAACTATGTCACTGAACCCTACCTTAAAGTTGCAGGCTATTTATATTTGTTCAAAAAAAAGTAGCATGCTATAGATTAGGATATTATACATATACCCTTTGTTCAAAGGTATGCACTTGAAAACCCAGTAGTTTTCATATTACTGTTTTGTGACTTCCAAGTTTTAACTTAGTGTCTAATTGTGAAAAAAGTCATGTAAAATCTGCATTAATAAAGGGCTCCAACAAGATGGGAGTAATCTAAGAAAAAATGGTACTGTCACCCCTAAAAGAGAAATTCCTTTAGGAGACATTTGTCCATTCCGGTTGGAGCCAATTTATTTGTTTATTTTTTATTCTTCAGAAGAAACAATTTCTGTATGTGATTTTAACAAACACAAGAAATTAACTTCATCCATTGCCATGATAAAATTTCATTAGTAATTCAGTTGTTTGCGTGGAGTAAAATACTAAATGCATTCTGTAGTGTTAACAGATAACATCAAGTTGACAACTTTCAGATAAGTGTTATTGTAAGCTTAGTTTCAACTTCTGCATAATGCAATTATGCCAGTATAATGATTGTTTTGTTAGAGAAGGGTTTGAGTACACACACACACACACACACACACACACACACACACACACACAAAAAAAAATTCACCTGAGACCATCCATTTCAACAGAGGATTCTTAAGTATCTAATCCTTTGCACACTTAACTGGCATAGAATAAATAAGCTTTGATGAGATATTTTTCTAAGTGTTTGACATCCAGCAACAGTAACAATAAGACTGGAGCATTGCATTTGTTTTGTAGATGATAACACAGAACATATTATAGTGCCAGAAATGTGTGTGTTAATTGCAGGGCAAAGTGGGAACATGTTTATTTGGAGATTCTTTGCTCACATAAGAATCAGAACTATTTACAAAATAGCACAATTAGACACTAATTTGAGTTTTATATACTGTATGAAACAATGTGTTAGGTGAGAGTTTTGCAAACATTACATACAATTGTAAACCCTAATATACAATATTAGATTTTTTGCACTTTACAGAATATGTGTTACTTTATTTTACTGACGTTTTATGTTGAAAGATTTTAAGAAATCGTAAATTGTCAGTAATTATTTAATGCAGTGTAATTGTATAATGAGTGGCCAGTAGATGGCAGCAGTACTTCATCTGAATATAACAGCAGTTCCTCTAACTCGGTCCCACTCTGAAAGCTAAAAAAATGATATTCTGTTTTGTATAGTACGTGTAACAAATCTGTGTTTTTTTAGTGTGGCACAGGTTTTCAGGGCAGCAATGCTGTGGTGATAAATGCACATGATGCTGATGGTAGTTTCATAGGCTGCAGTGTTATGAACTTTTATTATATTTTTTTATAAGGAGGTGTGATTATTGCTAAGAAAGGCCATAGATATAGAGGATTAAGATGCCAACGATCATAACCAGCTTATTATGTTTTTGAGACCTGGATGACAAGAAAGCTCGAGAGGTGAATCTTGGCATCTGTGTTGAGAACACATAATAAAGGGTGATGATCTGAAACCACAATCGTAATTCTTTGTGGTGCATGGAGTGTTTTGCTGGCTTGCAAAGCCATAAAGCACTTATTGAACACTGTCAGAAAGTCAGTGTAATGGATTCTGTTATGTTAGAAAAAGTCAGGGGCACATTACTGGCACAGAGAGCAGGCAGAACCAAATCTGTTTTTTATTCTGCCATTGGTGTTTGCCAGCCAGTATGATACCCAATCTTAAAAACTGAAGCAGGGGGTGCTTAACATTTGTTAAGATCGGGTCACGTGTTATGCAGGCATTTAACTGATTTTTCTTTTTTAGATATAGGAGTACAATCACTGGGCTCCATGTACTAGATAATTTTTCATGAACATTACAAATTGTGTAGAAGCGGGATAAAATCTGATGAGACAGTTGAATTGTTGAATCTAGATCGATTATTGATAATAGGCACTAAGGTTAGCTACTTCTTGTTTAACCTAGACTGCACATGCAGTTGGGAATTAACAAGTGCTTAGTTAAAGAACATGCATCTCTTTCTGAATTTCCCTATATTTTGGTACGCAATGGTCCAAATTTTCTGCAGGAATTAATCTCTGTTGAATTTTGGTATAGCCAGTTTACATACCAACAGTTTTCCATCTCCCATCTTTTCTCAGGGTATATAGCAAAGGTGATCTGTGTAGGAATTCAAAGTTGTCCAGCGCATACAGCTGTTGAAAACATCTAGCAGCTCTGCTAATTATTTGAGCAACATACATTTCCACCCTGCTAAATTTTATAAATACTTCTTTGCTGGCAAACGTTTGGCCTTTACATTGCTAAGGATGTGGTTATGCATTTTACCTTAATCTGGCTGTGTCCATTCACAGCAGTACAGTCTACAGTTTAAAATGACGAAAAGTTATTTTGCACCAAGGAATTCCATTGTGGAAATCTCATCCTAGAATCTAGCTTCTTTTCAAAAATTTGCAAAGGTGATTCTTTTAGTCAATGATGAACAAAAAGATCCATCTTTGATCAAGTCTCAATTTATCTTGGCTAAAATGGTGATTATAAATTGACAGCAAGCATGACATATGATTGTTTAATTCATATATGATGCCTTGCCTGTTATTGAGGAACTCATTCAGATGGTAGCCACTGATATTGTGTGGCCATCAAATACCACAAGCTTGACAAATAAGTATATCTTGGTGGTTGTGGATCATGCTACTAGGTCTCCTAAGGCAGTGGTTTGTTCTGTTTTGAAATAGAAAGGTTGTTATGTGCTCTGCTAGAAATTTTCAGCAAGTTAGGTTTTAAATGCTGATGGATAGACAGCTAACTATTTGTCAGACCTGCTGACCTGTTTGTAACAATACTGTGAGAGTAAATCAGTTTACAACTACCTCCTCCAATTCACAAACCATGCTGAGAATATTTACAGACCAGTTTAAGTAGGGACGGGATAAGTGTCTACCCCATCTCCTCTGTGCCTATCCGTCTACTTGGTCTCCTACAAAATGCTGTGAAGTGATCTATGCCTAGCCTACAATACATTCTCTGATCACACACTGATGGATTTGTTGCACAACCACAACACAAATAGCATCAGAAATACCCCTTTTAAGGGCCTAAACCTTGTCTGTGATATAAATTGGACATGTTGGAGGGACAGGTATGTGTTTCAAAGAATACCTCTTCTTTGGAGCAGGCTTCCCATCCATGTGAAACAAAGCTAATTCCTAACCCTGTTTAAATGAAATGGATGGGAAATCACAAATGAACCCTTGTTTTGGCACCTATGGCCATAATGGACAGGGACAGCCTGTGAATGCTTGATGAGTAAACGCTTATGTGACATTGGTAAAATTCCTTGTGATATTGCCACATTTCAGCAATATTTTTGTAAATTTGGAGTAAACTTGGTTAGGCATAAAACAGCTGTTGGACTGATAGCCTAGCAACCACCTGAGCCTATGCACAAAAGGTGGCACCTCAAAAACTCCCCAGCTTTTTTGTCATTTGAAATAATTTATGGTTATGAGGTAATGGGGTGTCTTGACTTAATCTGTGATCAGTGGGATGGTGAAGGTGATTTCATAGGATGTTGTGGCCTCTTGACTTAGTGTTTTCATGAGCAGGAGGGTGAAGCTGATTTCTATAAAAAGCCTGCTAAGGAGTATTTTATAAATGTCAAGAAAAAGCTATGTAGCTCATGGGGTTGCCACGGGTGCACCTTGCTCAAGCAACAAAAGATGGACAGTGAGACCATGAGAATATTATAGTGACAAAAGTTTATGCTGAAAATTTCTGCTCAGGAAAATAGGCAATGTTAAGTATTTGACAGAATTGGAGGCGAACGGCCAACTATTAACCTCGAGGGCAGAGGTGATACAACTAAGAGAAATACTCTGTTTCCAGCTTACCCTAGATGACTCCGTGATAGCTGATAATGGTCCCAACATTATTTTAAATGAAAAAGGTGACTATAAACTGTATAATTACACTGATAAATCATTCCGAGTTGAACACTGTGATATGCTGAGCAAAGGACTTAATTTTGTACCCACGGTAAAAACTAGCTTAGAACATTTAATCGTGGATTTTAAAATGTTTCTGAGAAAGTTAAACTTGGCATTATTTTTTCATGACAAAAATGGAGTGTATAATACATGTGAGCTGGGCAGGAAAAGCATCTTTAACCCCCCCCCCTGCAAATGCCCCTTGTTATTTTTGAAAAGATTTGTGAATATGACTTTAGAAAAATTGTTGATGCTTTCCATACAGAAGTTAACTTTAATTTAACAAAAAGTGAAAGAGGCTTACTTAAGGAACTTTGTTCAGACAGGAACATCAGGGTTATGAAGCCCGACAAGGGCGGGGGGATTGTGGTGATGACAACAACTGACTATGTTAACCGTATGAATGGTATGTTGTTAGAAGATACTATGTATGATGAAGCATCTATTAATTTAGTCAATTTATCATATGTCCAGATAGATTATTGGCTTAAAAATATGTTTGACCAAGGTGAGGTTACTCCAGATGAACAAATTTTCTTGTGTGTTATTATCCTGTTGTACCATCTATTTTTGGACTTCCCAAGATCCACAAGGATATTGTGGATCCCCCATTAAGGCCAATTGTTAATGCTTCTAAAGCTAAGAGTCACCCCCTTCCTAGATTTATTGATATTAAAATCAAAAAATGTTTGAAAATGCACTCAGAATTGTGTAAAGATTCTTGGGATTTCCTAAGAAAGGTTGGAAAACTGACATTTTTGGAAGATGTAAGATTTATAACTATTGATGTGGTAAATATTTTTAATGTCATTCCCCATGATATTGGGATGTCATGGTTCCATGACTATATTGTTGCTTGTGGGATGTTTCCAAACAATGACATTTATGTATTAACTACACTCATGGAAACTGTTTTGAACTGTAATTTTGTGTATTTTTAAGGTCAATACTATCAGCAGAAATGTGGGGTGGCAATGGGGGCCTCTTGTGCCCCCATTTTTTCGAACATTGTTATGTTGGAGTGGGAAAGAAGGTATCTTAATGATTCAGGTTACAAGCAATATTGGAAAATGTATTGTCGCTTTTTGGATGACATTTTCATTGCATGGAATGGGCCTGTCCATGAGATTAGTAACTTTATAGAGTACTGTAATCAAACAACAGCTTTCTTCAAATTCACTTACAACTGGCACTCTGACACCATCCACTATTTAGATGTTGAGTTAAAAAAGGACTTTGTTAATAAAAGATACACCAGCAACATTTTCAGGAAACCAACTTACTCTAACAGTTTGCTTCACTTTACCAGTTGCCACCCGTACCATCAAAAGAAGGGACTGGTAAAGGGGCAATTTGTTAGACTGGCCTGAATGGTCTCTGGGGATAATGTTTTTCAACAAGAAGGTGAAAAATTAGTTAACGTGCTTATGGCACGTGATTACCCCAGCCCAATGGTACAACAGATTTCTTCTGAGGTACACACTAAGAGGGACAATATGTTTTATAGACCCATTCTAAGAGAAAATAGTGAACGTTTTGGCTTGGGGAGTAATGAAGGGACTGAACATAAGGCCAGTTTCCATAAGGCTTTTGTTACCACCTTTTCTAATGACTATTTGGACATTTCAAACATCTTGAAAAAGAATTGGAACATTTTTAAATGTTTTGATGGGATTCTGGAACATGTTGGGACAGAACCCAAGTTTGTATTTAGAAAGGGTAAGTCTTGAGACTGGCAACAACATTTCTCTACCACTGAGCTTTAGGAAACATGACACTTATAAATGTGGCTCTTGTCCACAATGCCCACACATTTTGCAAGGTGATAGTTTAATGGTTAACCACCAGATGATTAGACCTTATTTTCATTGCAATTGCAACACTAAAGGCATTGTTTATGTGGCTCAATGTAGTGTGTGCCCCAAATTTTATGTGGGGAAAACACAAAGACGCTTTAGGGATGGCATGTAGGAGCACTCCTTGGACATTAGACAACACAAAAAAAATAATGCTCTGGCAAAACATATAGAACAGTTTTCTGATCATAAATTTTTATTTTTTGCAATAGAGCAGGTATGCCCAGACCCTCGGGGTGAGTCGTGGAAAGATATCCTGGAGTTAAAAGTATTACTGTGGCAAATTAAGTTACAATCACACATTTGCCCAGGGTTAAATGATTATTGTAGTATAAGTTGTGTTTTAAAGCTTAGGTCTTATTTGGTTTAGATTTAACTGTGAATTTTTAAAGAAAAGGGGGGGGGGTCATTGAAGGATTGCATTGTGTTTAATTTTTTAAAGTATGTCTTTTTAAGTAACAAGTGATTAATTAGTCAGGTGGTATGTTTTGCAACTATTTAAGTTACCTTTTTGTATGTTTGAGTAGATTCTGATGAAGTCTTTAGCTATAAGCTGACGAAAGCGCTTAATCTACTAGTGAATAAAAGGAAGAACTTTATTTTGGTGTGGACCTATTGTGTACACTTGGACTGTTTCATTTTTATCTGGTTTTGTGTTTGGTTCCTGGTTATGCAGTCTATATCCCATGAGTTATTGTGCCTTAGAGGTTATTTTAAGGGGTGTATGTTAGTTGGGGGCAGGATTTTACAGCTGTCTGTATCCATCAGAGACATAAGTGTCAGATCAGGGGTGAATTTCCAATTTCCCATCTGCTGGTTCAGGGTGTGCTTGAATAGGATTAGGGTAAGGCTATGCTTTACATGGATGGGAAGCCTGTTCAAAAAAATGTGGATTTTCTAAGATATTTACATATCCCTCCAATGTCCTTAGATATAGTAGTTCTGGTGCTATTCATTTTGTGGATATGGAAAAGGACCATCAGATCAGAACCCAAGGACTCCTTGTATGCAAGGCATAAACCACCCCTCAGCAGTCAGTAGGAAGCAAATATAGAGAATGGGCTTTTTGGTGATCTGCATAGGGCATTGTGTTTATGCCTTGTACTCTTTTTGTGAAGAACCTCTGTAGATGTTCCAGTTGTTGCATGTGCCTGGTCAGGTACATACCAAATGGGGAGTTATACTCAATGGTGGGTCTAATGAGGGCTGAGTACTGTGACACCATGCCTTCCCCAGACCCAGAAACCATGCCCTTACTTATAAGCTGAGTGACACAAAATTAATTTCTTACTCTCTTAGACACCTGTTGGTCAAAAGTCAGGTTACTATCTAGATGATTCTAAATTCGTGACTACTATGTCTACTTTTTGGGGTGTTTTATCAATGACATAGTTTTCCTAGCTGGCTGACTTCCCAAAAGGTACTATTATGCATTTTGTAGCATTGAGTTTCAAGCTGTTGCTTGTCACCAGATTCTTCCTAGCTTTCAATCTTCTGCAAACATGTTAACCCAGAGGCCCTTGACATTGGCCTTGACTTCCGAAATATAGCTGCCAAAGAGGAGTAGACCCAGTACACAGCCCTGGGGCACTGCACTGGTGACCAGCCCCTTTATTCAGGTGGTCTCTCCAATCCTAATTTCATGGGTTCTGTTTGAGAGCCAGCTGGCTATCCAGTGAGTTACATAGTGGCTTATGCTTAATTGTGTGCATTTGTTTACAATGCCCAAATGAAATATTGTACCAAATGCCTTAGCTAGGTCAAGGTAGGCAGTATGCACTCTTTTGCCCTCATCCGTTGCCTAGGTGACCTTCTCAAAGAAGTCCATCAAGTTCAGTGTCTGAAGTCTTCCTATGTCATTGTTAATCATTACTATTACTATATGTTAGTCTAATAAATGTTTACTGGTGTGTTGTTGAATAATACTTGAGTATTTGGGAATAACATCATCAACCTTTCTTAAGAGATTGCAGACTTGTGAGGATGACTGCCACAGCAAAAGGCAGTTAGATAATCATAAACAAAATAAAAAGGACAGGGGGTGGACTACATATGAGAGAAAGAAGATATACAGCCTTAACTTATTGAAGGTCGAACATATTGATGCTATATGATTATACTTTAATATTAAGAGGGCTATTTAACCATGACAGCCATGTACTTGTAGATATGTTTAGTTGATTAGTTAGTACTTTAAGATTACAATACAATTGTAAGAGACAATGGTTTCTCTTTGCCTCATCACTCAACTGCATTAACCAGTTTTCCATTCTGCTCAGGTGAAGGCATCTCGTCACCTTATCACTCATTTACAGTAACTGGTTTTCTCACCTTAGTTAAGGCTTTGTTAGGGGAGGGGCATTGACCACATCCTTCTTATATTTTGTGAGGACCTTGTCCTATACCAACCACACTGTTTCCCTTGGGCTAGAATGGTGGCCTCTTCCCATTTTTTAGAGAAATAACCTAGTCAGTACTAATTGATTATATCATTCCCACATTTACAAGTTTTATTCAATAAGATACCAGTGCTCATATATCAAGCATACATGCCAGTGGTGCAGATTTGTATTTTAAAGCTGCTGCATCTATCGGCTTTTCCCGGTTAGGGGTCGCCACAGCGGAACTCCGGTCCGCTAATGATTGGTAGTTGATTTTTACGTGCCGAGTTACCAGCTCTGATGCACAACCTTCAACGAAGGTATGCCCATTCATGCATGTCTCCACGCAGAAGATGCTCTAGCTGAGAATCGAACTGGACAGCGTCTTACTGTGAGGTGACAATGCTACCGCAGCACCACCACCGCTATGGTGGAAAAATATTTTCTGCCATCATGGGATCATGCACAGGATACATGACTCATAAGCATCGACAATACAAGGATGACTATTGTATTGGTGACCTTATGTCACACAATGCAAATAATACAGATGATTAGGATTGGGTCTCTGATCATGCATGACTTATTATGTGATTGAGGCATGCATATCAAGAAACTCACTTTCAGTGCAAAGCTCAAGAGGCTAATCTTTGCATCCATGTTGAGAACACATAATAAGAGCTAATTAGTGAGACCTGATAATAATTCATTGTATTGCATGGAAGTTTATCTGCTTCATTTGTTATTAGTTACAGAAAATGGGAATGAAGTAGTCTATCATTTTTCTGAGCCTTTAACAGCTGGTAAAACATTTCTCTCTTCTAAACAGACAGGAGATAGAAACAGAGCGTCTATCTGAAGAATGAAGTGCTTTAAATCGTTTTTATCCTAACAAATTTAAAGAATACTCAAAGAAAGAAACTTGCCTCCTGCTACAATAAAATAGCTAAATTTGCCACCAATCTCCCTCATAGGACCCACCACTGTCATAGCTTAAAGCAATTGAACTGGCTTGAATTACAAAATTACCAAACATATTAACAACTAACTATAGCACACAATCTCATTCATCATCCAGAAAAATGCCCTGCACTATAAAATTCATTACTGCCCTACTGTTAAGGGACCTCCGCTCTATTAACAAATACTTCTTACAAATAAGTCAAATAATGTTGCAGGAGACCCTCTCTACTCCCAATATCTTGGTAAACTCTGGAATAGTATCCCACACAAATAAAACTCTCCGACAAACTCAATAGTTTTAAACTACTTCTTAACATCTTAACCAGTCCTGCTCCTGCACATGCTCAACACAAGGTTAAGACATTTGTGTTCACCGTACAATACCCTACAAATACTCTCCTTAAATAGAACACTTTCAACATCTCACTGAAATGACAAAACAAGTTTTATACATAACTGCTTACCTAAACAATCCACTAAGTTGTATATCGGATTTCTGTTTAGTAACTCCCACCTCTGTAAAATCTTAGAATGTATAAATGTACTGTAACCACTGTTTGTGTATAAATGCAAATAGAAATGCAACTACTCTGTGTTTAACTAGAATTTAGTATAATGCAATGTAAACAAATGGAGCATTTCCTCCATGGGCCTCCACTGAAAATGGGTATTACCCAGTTGGACTTTCCTGGAAAACAAAGACAAATAAATAAATAAATAAACAATAAAAACTGTCATTTGTTTTTATAAATGGGGCAGAGTGGAGTATATAAAAGCTTTCAAAGCTACTTTACCTTCTGCCACTGTTCTTTGCCAGTTTTGTCAGTGCAAGACATGATCTTAATAGTGCTTAGGAGTGCCTAACAAAAGCTTGTTAAGCACTTTTCTGGTGTCAAAAATGTGCTTAGCAATTCTGTCTTTTCCCATTTTTTTTTTGAATGGAAGGGTAGCAGTCTATGCACTACTATATAGTAACACAGATTACATTTTGGGGTATATAGAATTCCATGTCTGAGGTCAGTAACAAATCCACAGGCAGTGTAAAATGGTGGCTGTACTGGCATCCTACCAGAAATGCTTACAATGGCTCATTGTTGGATCTCTTGATCTGGAACAGCAGACTAACGGATTACATTAACTATAGTTGGCCTGGCAAGGTGGCTTTAGTGAAAAGCAATGGACAGTAGTACCATCGAACTACATTGCCAAGCCAGGCTATGATAAAGGATACAGTTCCACACAAGAAATAGCTTCAGTTTTGTCACTCTGCTGTGTCAGCAGTACCTGAAAACTACTACATGTGTGAAATTAGATTGCCGATTTAACATGTCTTTTGTGGACACCATGGATGTCCATGCCACTGAAAATGAAAGTCAAAATAACACTCTGTAATCCATGCAGCTAGAATATTTCAACAGCCTACCAGTGCACCAGTAAACCTGTCACAAGTGTATATTCAGGGCACTGGATTCAGTCCTTAAATGCACACTCTGGCACATGGATAAACATATAACATTGACTAATACCTCAGGGACCACTGTGCTCCATTTTGTAAGAGTATTACATAGTAACAAGAGTACCAGTAGAACTTTATACAATATATTGCAGACATATAGTCTTTAAAGCCCCCTCTAACACACAGGGACCGGCATGCATCAGAAGGAAGGGGTATTATTCTGTCAGGTGCTGGATTCTATGCACTCCGGATAGTGATTACACTCCCTAGGGATTTCTCACATTTGGCATATGCCAGGCATTTTCCAGGTCTGAATATCACGTGAGCTGATTATTAGTGAAAAGAGGATACAAACTGTGTCTGCATTATACACATATGACACTGTACATGGGGAGATATAGCACCACCAGGAGTCATGCTGAGATGCTCACAATCGTTTGAGCAAATGTTGATAGAACAAACTAAACCCATTAAAATCACTTTCATTGAAAATAGGAGGTAAGGATTTTTGCAGAGGCAAGCCACTGTGTACTTTTCAAGTGTTGCCACTCCCTGCACCCCAAAACTTACATATACCTAATCTGAAGTCAGACAAAATGGAGAAAACTTCACTTTCATTGAAATTCTTTCAGTAAGTTTATCCCAGCTTATCTGCATTTGCAGAAATATTTTTATTTTATTTATTTATTTTATTTTACATTTGTTGACCGAGCTAGTCCAACTGGATACATGTCCATTTTCAGTAGAGGACCGGGGAGAAAAGCTCTACATTTACAATATTATTTACAGTAAGAGGGACTTTACAAAAAACTGAGGTACATTACAGTTTTTTACTTTACATTGGAATTTTACTCACAAATTTAGTTCATATCCGGTATAGTTAGTCATAGCAATGAAATCACAAGTAAAAATTTTTCAACTATACAGATGCATACTCTTTTTAGGTAACAGAAAAGTATCTAGCACATGCACATAAGATGAGTAATACCTATTGGTAAGTGAGGTAGTTAGTCAGGGTTAGCACAGGGACATAACCATTGTGCTTTAAAGTATGGTTTCAGTTTGCTTTTAAATAGGGTCACTGAGGTAAGGGAGGTTGGACCACTGGGGAGGGAGTTCCAGGTTTTGCCAATAGTATTAGAGAACAGAGAGTCACCAGTCAAATTGTTAGTTTTACATATTTGCACAAGTTGTTTATTAGATGAGCGTAGGGTCTTTAGGTTGCTATAGGGGGAAATAAGATTTGTCAGTATTGGTGTGTTAGTAGGTTGATACAGGATCTTGTGGGCAACTGTTAGTTGGTTAAATGTTAAAAGATTTGGTAGCTCTAACCATCCTAGCTGTTTAAGATTGTGACAATGATGGGTTCTGTAGGAAGACCCAGTTGCAAATCTGGCAAGTTTATTGTAGGAGATGGCCAGCTTGTTTAAGTTGCTTTTACATAGTTTAGTATATATAGGGGAGGCATATATTAGGGTAGAGATTAAGTGGGTATGGGCAATAGTGGACCTGGCTAGTAGGGTTAGAAAGGGTTTGATCCTATAGAGGGAACATAGTTTCTTGTTGACTGTTTTTATAGTACTGTTAATATGGGAATCAAAGGTAAGGTTGTTATCTATTAGTACCCCAAGTAGTTTTGTAGTGGGATCCGGAGAAATAATAGTACCATTACTTGATGTAACAGTAAAATTAAGTGGGGAGGATCTATGGGTGGGAGTAAATAGTAGAAGTTGTGTCTTTTTGGGGTTCAAGAAGCCATTTCTCAACTGTATTAAACACATTTTGGGTTAGTGACTGAAGATCTGATGGAGAAGTGGCTGAGCATATTAATGTTGAATCATCTGCATATTGGATACAGGTAGCTTGAGGTATTGCAGAATGTAGGTCATTTATAAATATAGAAAATAAGAAAATAGTTTTTGGTAAGCTGATACACCCCACTAGCATGAGACAGAGAACTAACAGGTGTAATGAGACAGCAAGGGGACAGGGGAGTTACAGCAAGGATACCCTAAGGTGAGACATAAAGCTAGTCTGGTTTCTCATTCCACATGTTATGCTTCTGTACACAGAGGATGCATGCATGGACAGTTCCAGGCAGTCATAGAGGGAGGGTGCTTTGTTTCCCATAGGAGAGACTCAGGTCTTTTCATACATTTACACAAATGAATGGAACCTAAACTACAGCAATATGTCACTTCCTATGCCATGCTTTCTAATATGTTGATGATACACAAATGGTTCACAGAAGGACTTCTGGCATTCTTACTGTCACATATCAGCATCAAACTGGGGCATCAGATGTGAATACAGCTTCCATGTAGGAATAATAGCAAGCTGAAGGGTACTGGGTCCTGTAACTATTATGGCTTGCCAATTCCCACCCTAGAGTGCAGCTTCCTTCCCAAGGAGTGTACGTGTCCTGGCTAGGATGCATTTATGAATACCAATCATCCAGGTCCCATTTGAAGGAAGATATTTCATCACACTACCTTACCTGTCAGGTGAGTCTATGCCTGAGGTGAACTAAATGCTGAATAATAAATTTGTCTCGCCACCTTGCTTTATCATTCTGCTGAAGCAGGTTTAGATCACTTGTTCTGGTATTGGTGGCATTGTTTGTTTTGTGAAGGTGCAATAGATCCTGGACAAGCGGGTCCCTGACTGCTCAGAAAGCAAGACACACGTCTCCTTGGAGGAACCTATAAGACACAGAAAAGAAGGACAGTATTTCTACATCTTTCTGGTAATTTAGGGATCGCAAGCCTAAGATCTCCTTTGTTAGGAATCTATTGTGTATTTCCACCTGTATATGTTTGGTGAGGTACCTCCTAAAGGGTACATTATATTCTATAATCGCTCTGATCAGTGCTGAATACACAGGGAAAATAACCTCTTTAGATCTGGATAATATTCACTTGGCAATCAGCTGTGCCCAGTAGAAGGATTTCCTGGGAAATGTTGCCGCATAGTGGTCAGAAGAGAGGGAATTAACCCCAGGTTCCCAGGTCTCTAACTACATTTTGAAGTGTGGTATTGTCAGTACTATGTCCTTGGCAGATGGTTTGTCTGCTAAATGCAAGCAACAATGATGCATATTTTAGCATTTAATTTAAACTCATTCTCATTATACTTGGCATCTAGAAGTGTAAGTTCCTTCTGGAGGGTTTCTGTGTCAGAGGAGGATTTGTCAACGACTCCTACATTTAGTCATCTGCAAACTTGATTAACCATTTTTTTTGTTTTTTTAGTCTGTAGGTCAGAGAAGTAAATACAGAACAAAAGCACTCTCAGTACACAGCCCTGCAGGACACATCTAGTCATTCTCTGCTGCCCTTGCATTACCCCTGCCACCCATACCACATGGGTTCAGTCTTTTAGCCACTTTGCAGTCCATCTTACCACATAGGGACCCATTCTTAAGACATTCAGTCTATAAATTATGGTAGCATGTGACGATAATGTCAGGTAAGTTTTGCGTACATTGTAGCTGCTGTTACACTTTGCTCTGCCTACTCAGAGAAATTAACCAGGTTCATTAAACATGATCTACATTTTACAAAAGCAAATTGTTGCAGATCCAGCCAGATGTGATATTTAATGTCAATAGTAAGTCTGTTGTAAAGTGTTCCATGAAATTAAAATGAGGCTGATGGGCTCATAGTTTCCGGAATCAGTAGTGGAGCTGCTCTTACCCTTATGTAGGGGCACCGCCAGTGCTGCATGCTGTATATCTGGGACTAAGCCTGTCACCAGTGCTGTGTGCCATACTTCTGGGAGTAAGCCTGTCACCAGTGCTGTGTGCCATACGTCTGGGACTAAGCCTATCACCAGTGCTCTGTGCCATACTTCTGGGACTAAGCCTTTCACCTGTGCTGTATGCCACACTTCTGGGATTAAGCCTGTCACCAGTGCTGTGTGCCATACTTCTGGGACTAGGTCTGTCATCAGTGCTGTGTGCCATACTTCTGGGACTAAGTCTGTCTCCAGTGCTGTGTGCCATACTTCTGGGATTAAGCCTGTCAGCAGTGCTGTGTGCCATATTTCTGGGACTAAGTCTGTCACCAGTGCTGTGTGTCATACTTCTGGGAGTAAGCCTGTCACCAGTGCTGTGTGCCATACTTCTAGGAGTAAGCCTGTCACCAGTGCCCTGTGCCATACTTCTGGGACTAAGCCTGTCACCAGTGCTGTGTGCCATACTTCTCGGACTAAGCCTGTCACCAGTACTGTGTAACATACTTCTGGGAGTAAGCCTGTCACCAGTGCTGTGTGCCACACATCTGGGATTAAGTCTGTCACCAGTGCTGTGTGCCATACTTCTGGACCCATGCCTGTCACCAGTGCTGTATGCCATACTTCTGGGACTAAGCCTGTCACCAGTGCTGTGTGCCATACTTCTGGGAGTAAGCCTGTCACCAGTGCTATGTGCCATACTTCTGGGACTAAGCCTGTCACTAGTGCTGTGTGCCATACTTCTGGGACTAAGCCTGTCACCAGTACTGTGTGACATACTTCTGGGAGTAAGCCTGTCACCAGTGCTGTGTGCCACACATCTGGGATTAAGTCTGTCACCAGTGCTGTGTGCCATACTTCTGGACCCATGCCTGTCACCAGTGCTGTGTGCCATACTTCTGGGAGTAAGCCTGTCACCAGTGCTATGTATCATACTTCTGGGACTAAGCCTGTCACTAGTGCTGTGTGCCATACTTCTGGGAGTAAGCCAGTCACCAGTGCTGTGTGCCACACTTCTGGGATTAAGTGTCACCAGTGCTGTGTGCCACACTTCTGGGATTAAGTGTCACCAGTGCTGTGTGCCACACTTCTGGGATTAAGTGTCACCAGTGCTGTGTGCCATACTTCTGGGACTTGTAATAAGCAAACTAAAAATAGGTAATACCCACAGATTAAAGGATTAAGCTTTGTGAAATAAAATGTTAATATTTTAATGACACAAAGCTATTTACTAAAGACTTCATTTCTTTGAGCAGCGCTCCTTTGTCAGGATGTTTGATGACTACCTACCATGCATACTAGCCACCACTGGCTTACATGGATACTGCAACTTTTTGAAGTAGAATAAGAACACACACATAAATATAGTGTGATATATTTGACACCCATTCTTGTAATTATGTGCCAAACCTAAATCATGTCCTGGTTATCACTGTTCTTTCACAAGTTACAGCTACAAATGGTTTAGTATAATTTTATGTTTCTGTAAGTCTGGCATTCATATTATATATGTTTTCCCTGTAAACAAAAGAATCTGGTTTTAAGTGCCATATTTACTTTTTATTCAGTTCTGTGCTACTGTTCTTTTTCTCTTCTCCTCTGATCTGTTCTTTTGGACAGATAAGCTACAATCCCAGCATTTAGATAAAGGAATAACATATTTATTCATCTGGTATTGGCCAATGATGCAATCTGTTTTGTAAACATGAACTCTGTATTTGTGGTAGGTTTATTGTAACATCAATGAATTATCATTTCCTTCGATGGCAGACTTCATCACATTTAGATGCACTACATTGTTTGATAATAATCTTATGTTTGGCCCAATGATTTACCAATGTACAGTTAAAAGAGTGCCTTGTTTCAGTGGATACTATCTGGCAAAAAAAAAAAAAAAGAAAAGAAAAATAGACTAGGTCACTCAATGTACTTAAGCACTAATAACCAGCATGTGGTTTTCAGACATTCTCCCTGGGATCCAGAATGGGTTACTGGTTACTGTGAGTTGTAAGCCCTACTATAAACAGCCAACTCCTCATGGTAATCTGTTTAGTTTACAGACCACCACATCACAGTGATTTTCCTCTGTCAGTGGAATCACCATGGTTGGTGCTTCTGCAGGTTGTACTACAGGACAATAAGGCAAGAAAGGGAGTAGTTAATGCTAATTAGCCATGCAATCCCTCTCCAGAAATGCTACAACTATCAATTTATGCTGCTGCTTATCAAAATTGTTAGCCAAATGCTGTGGTCATACATTGAAGTCAATGGGAGAGGCCACATTGTAGGTAAGCTTAGTGAATTTCAGCAGAGATATAATAGTGGATGTATACCTCTCAACCTGTTAGAGCAGGAAATCTGGACAAAGCTATCAAGGGGGGACAAAGGTTCAAAAGTAGGGACATTTTTTAAATATTGCTCTAAAAAACTTAGAAAATTGATAGACTAACAGGTTTTGCATTAGCATGAATTTTCTGAAGGGCATGACGTCTGAAACTGAAACATATGTCATTATTTTCTGACTTCAACCCTCAATGATCTTCCAGAAAAACACAATTTTTTGAGAAATGGAACAAAAATATAAAGCAAAAATCTGGACATTCTGCGAAAATCTGTACAGTTGATACGTATGAGTGGATATGTGTGTGTGTGTGTGTGTGTGTGTGTGTGTGTGTGTGTGTGTGTGTGTGTGTGTGTGTGTGTGTGTGTGTGTGTGTGTGTGTGTGTGTGTGTGTGTGTGTGTGTGTGTGTGTGTATGTGTGTGTGTGTGTGTGCGTGTGTGTGTGTGTGTGTGTGTGTGTGTGTGTGTGTGTGTGTGTGTGTGTGTGTGTGTGTGTGGCATATATGTGTGTGTGTGTGTGTGTGTGTGTGTGTGTGTGTGTGTGTGTGTGTGTGTGTGTGTGTGTATGTGTGTGTGCATATTTGCCTGATCAACTGTGGGGGGGTGAAGTTTAACGCATGTCTGTGTGAGAGCAGGAATGTTTGTTAGAATGTGTGTGTTTGAGTGAATGCCTGAATGTCTGTGTGTGAGTGTTTGGGGAGGGGTGTCTATGCCAACATAATGCATAATCTCCCAGATGTAAACATTTTTTGCACAAGCAGCAAAAATAAGAGATTTAGAGGCGTGCTAATTAGCTGATTCTCTGAATCATTTTTCCCACGATTATGTTCTACAAGCCCATCTTTCTGTAAAAATCTGGTACTGTAAACATAAGTAAATAATCAAATAATCAAATAAATAAATAAATAGTCATGTGGGTGCAGTGTTGAACTTACTCAGTTTTTGCTATTACACAATCAACAAAAATATAGTCAAAGCAATTATCACATTTAATATTCAGTAATACATGAGACTCCTCTTGCTTAAACCATTCAGTACACAGGCACTCTATGGTTTCTTTCTTGGGGTTCCACTATGGAATGTCAAGTGACAAAATCCTGTGCTCCAGAAATGCAAAAAAATAATGTCCAGAATACAGAAGGATAAAAAAATGAACTTTTTTTTTTTGCAGGGGCAAGACTCCATGAACCACATTATGTAGGGAGCAAGCCTTCCACAGTCCTAAAACCTATTGTACCAACTCCAAAAAGGGAGCAATATTCAAAAAGAGTGGACTGGCTGCTGGCAACCAGACCTAGAAATCCCACTGGCAGGCTTTTCCTGTGGAAAACATGAAAAGCAATGACTGGCATTGTGTTTTTTTTTTGAGTCTTGTACTTTGGGTGACTGATATTCGTGGAATTTCAACTTGCCCACTTATAGAGATACCTCCTCTGGGGTATCACTGAATCCATTTTTATTCTACTTTGTCATAGTCCAAGATGCCAGTACTTGGCTGTCATCTAGCAAATATTTAGGGTCATTTATGGTAATTGCTACTGTTTGTTATAACTCACTATTATTTAATGACTTGGTCTGGTACTGTAACTCATTTCTTGCACTTTGATTTAGTTTTATGATTAGTTTCCCCTTGATGTAGCATCTTACTAAGATGTGTGGTGAGGGTCTCACTGGATTTATGTTGCTCTTCAGCTAGGTTGTAGTAACAGGGCAGAGATCATTTGTGACTGCCATAACATGCATCATTACAATGTTGACAGACTTCAGTAGAGTTTGTAATTTTACTGTAGTGCTTTCTTGCCATTCAAGAGCCATTTAACGACTTTACACTGCAGAAGAAAGAGATGGTGATTGTTTTATTATTTTCATGCAGGATATAAACTGCTTGTGCTACAGTATTGTCAACATGTTGTTATTGATACATTTTGTAGAAGTTTCAGTGCAATTTGCTGTATGACTGCTTGTATTCCTATGTGATTGCTTTGTTGCCTTTTTAAGTGTTTCATTGGCTCATCTTTTTCATGGATTTGCAACACCTTGTTGACTGAGTGGAAAAAAGTGGTAAGATCTGGAGGGCACTTCTGCCAGTATTTTTACATCTATTATAACATATTTTATGATTTGTTTTGTAAATTTTAAATGAACAACAAACCAAACCAGGAAACAAAGTATCCAGGTGAAGAAGCTGGATTGGTCCCACTCAAAAGTACACTGTAAACCACAAACTCGATTAATGTGTAGCAAAATCCACTTTATTAAATCCAACCACAAAAGATAAGTGCTTTCATCTAGGGAATCTAGACTTCATCAGATAACATGCCACAAATACATATTTCCTCTATAGTAACTAAACAGGAAATGACACCATTAATTAAAACAAAGTAAAACGATAAACAAGCTACACCTCCATGACTGTAACACTCGAAAACTTGAAAAACTAAGATATTTTAATCAAAATGTTAAAACGCTGCTAAAAAGATGTAAAGTCCCTTGAATTCCACAAATGATAAACGCTTTCAATAAATCTTCATCACATCGCTGATAAACTGGGACTGAGAATGTCTTTTAATACTCAAAGTTTAAAGCGGTCTTTTGTCCTCCTTAAAGATTGACCAATCACAAGTGTTTAAAGTGGACAGACATTCTTAACAGCCAATAGTCGTTTTACTAGCTTTCAGCTTTAGAGAAAACAGGAAGATTTTCTCTCTTCCAATCACAATTTTGTTGGTCTTCAAAAAGGGCCTGTCTTTCCTCATATGAAATGTTGTGAAAATGCTTACCTGCTTCTGCCCTTATCTTTTCAACTTCATTACTGCATAAACGTGTAAAAAGCTCAACCGCTGTATGATTGAGGGGAACAAAGGTGCTGGGCTTCTTAACAGCCTTTATGCCAGAAGTTTGATTCCCATAAATGCTCTTCAGCGTAACATCCTGTCCAAAATATTTTAAATCTATGACAAACTCACTTAAGTCTGATTTTAAGGAAGGAATAAATGTGAGTCCTTTCTCTAAAACTGCATGTTCAGTCGGAGTTAACATGTAGTTAGAGATGTTCACCACTAGTGACAATTCAGCTAACTCATAGTTTTCTTTCTTTTCCGATCCTGACTCTGGGTTCGTTGATTTCTGTACTGGGTTTGTTTAAAAAAAATGGTAGATTATGACTAGCCGGTATATGCACTACTCCTCTCTTTTGTATAGCTCCTATTTGATTCAAGCTGCTAGTGCCTTCTAACGGTGAATTAGGTGTAAGTGCATTGACTTCTCCAATGCCTGGAGAGTCAGAAACAATCTCCCTTGTTTGTAGTTGTTCTACTTCAGCTACTGCAGTGTTCAGATTAACAGGATTCTTTTTAAGCTTAGCTAGTTCCTTGTTCCCACCTACTGTACAGGTTTCAAATTTCCTTTCCTCCCAGGGCCATTCAAAAATGCGCCCTTGCTTGAAATCTGAAACATCTCTAGTTAATTTCTTTATTTTTTGGTCCTGTAGCTTAGAGTCATATACGTTCAGATTAAACTGCAGCATTTCTATTTTATTCACCTGGTAAGAGTTCAAATTAAAGTTCTCAAGCTCTAACTGCTTTGTTTTAATCTGCTTGGCAATGTTTTCTTCTTCCGGTTTAAAATAATCAATTAGCAGCTTCATATATCGGAAGCTAGTTTCTAAATTAATGGCCTGCCATTTCGCCAGTAGGTCCAGATATTGGTTCCCATAAATGGGCATACATTTCACTCTTATCCCTCTTGGGATGACTTGGTCATGCAGGCTCGCTTCTAAAAGAAACCACTGCCATGTGAGCCATTTAAGCTGATAAGCTGCTGACTCCACTTCACTCAGTATATTATCAAATTTATCATCATTGCAAAAATCTTCCATTTCATGTATTTCAGTTAAATCAAAACACAAATGCAGCAGTGGGTTGGCATTTACTTCTAATTGCTCAACCCCTTTGTTAGTTTTCATAAAATCCATATTAAACTGTCTTTTGCTAACAACATGTTTACCTTTTTCTTCAGTCATGTGCAGTGGTATAATACAACAACAAATTACTGAACAAGAAGAATATGTCCCACTGCCTAGGGGTAGCCAGTAAAAACCACAAAGTAAAACAATAAATAAGCTACACCTCCACGACTGTAGCACTCAAAAACTTGAAAAAATAAGATATTTTAATCAAAATGTTAAAACACTGCTAAAAAGATGTAAAGTCCCTTGAATTCCACAAACGATAAGCACTTTCAATAAATCTTCATCAGATTGCTGATAAATTGGGACTGAGAATGTCTTTTAATACTCAAAGTTTAAAGCGGTCTTTTCTCCTCCTTAAAATGGACCAATCACAAGTGTTTAAAGTGGACACACCTTCTTAACAGCCAATAGTCATTTTACTAGCTTTCAGCTTTAGAGAAAACAGGAAGATTTTCTCTCTTCCAATCACAATTGTCTAAAATAGACACTCTTCCTTTTCAGCCAATAGTTGGTCTTCTAGCTGTCAGCACTGGTCTAAACGGAATCACTGCATTTAGACCAGGAAATTGATATGCTCTTAAGTTAATTATCCATCTGATCTCTCTTTTTTCTGTTTGATTATTAATATCTCCTTGTTTCATTCCCACAAAGACCCGTTCTATTACTTTGAATAAAAAGGAATGTGTAGGGAAAGTATTAACATGTGCAGCAAGGGAATTATATAAGTCCTTTCCACGGATGTCTCTCAAATGCCTCAGCATGCGGTTTTTAAAGGCTTGGTTTGTTTTGCCGACATAATAAGCCGGACATGACGTACAGGTCACCAGATACATATAAATACATTTTTTCTTCTATTGCTTTATGAAACATGTTTGTAAAGATTCATGGAGTTTTATAGAAGCTATAGATAAAATACCTTTTAAAGATACATATATTTTTATAACCATTAACATCAAGGACTTATATTCTCTTATACCCCATGTTACGGAGGTTAGAATGGTTTACAGAATTTCTTTATGAAAAAGGTATTGCACATTTTGATGTTTTGGTTTACAGTCAATTGATGGAGATGGTTCTTAAAATAATTTTATATTATTTAATCAAGAAATATACTTACAACAAGAGGGAGTGGCCATGGGGTCTGCATGTGGTGGTCTTTATGCCAACATTGTGGTTAAGCATGGGAGAAAAATGTTTGTTTCCCTCCTGTTATTTCAGATACATGAAGTTCTATACTAGGCTTTTGGATGATATGTTTATTCTATGGGATGGACCTAATGAAGTTATTAATGATTTTATTGCCTATATTGAAACTACCACCAATTTTTTGAAGTTTACACACACCAGTCACCTTGACATGATTTTGTTTTTAGACATTCTTTTGTTAAAGGATTACTATAATGAAAAGTTTGTATCAAGGATTTTTAGAAAAAATACGTATTCTAATTCTTTGTTGCATTTCTCTAGTACCCATCCTGTTAAACAAAAGAAGGCCATTGTAAAGGGCCAATTCGTGCATGCAGCACATATGGTGTCTGTTATGGATGAATTTTTGAATGAATATGATAATTTAAAATGTATGTTTTTGAAAAGAGGTTATTGTTTTATATTCATCAGTGACATCATGAGTGAGGTAGTTAGTAAGATGGAGCAAGTCTTTTACCTACCCCTACTATCAGGTGATGTAATTAATAATGTCTACCCTATTAATGTTAAGGACACCAATATTATTGAGAAAAGTAGGGATTTTAAAACGCCTTTTATCACTGTTTTTACGCAAAATAGTTTTATATTAAGGGATATTTTAGTAAAAAATTGGTCCATCCTCAGACACGAGAAAAACATTAGATCCTTGATAGGTTTACAACCTACCATAGAAAAGGAAAGAATCTGAAAAACATTTTTGAGACTAGATGTGTCTACCTTAATAAAAAGGTTTGTTCCATGAATAAATGTGGTAGATGCAATTATTGCAAATACATTAAAGAGGGTAACTCATTTTGTATCAACAACTTGGAAATTAGGATCCACCAGAAATATAATTGTTGTTCAGAAAAGGTCATATATTGTGCTATGTGTACCATCTGTTCCTGTTACTACATTGGCAAAAAGAATCGTAAGTTAAGGAACTGCATATATGAACAATTAAATGACATTAAACATAAAAAAGAGACCAATGCATTAAAAAAACATAGAAAGCACTAACCACAAATTTCAATTTTCTATCATAGACAGCATCAGTGTGGAGAGGAGGGGTGTGGTCATTACTGTTAGAAAAAAGAGAGCTATACTGGCAGTTACAATTAAATCCAGGGAACTGGCCAGGTTTAAATGAAAATATTTCCATTAGCCCCTTACTGAAACTGAAGGCACTAGAGAGGTAATATGACCTCCCTTAGTATGCATTGAATAATATAGTGATTTTAAATCATTTATATATTTAAAACATATTTATTTTATTTTACACACACACACACACACACACACACACACACACACACACACACACACACACACACACACACACACACACACACATATATATATATATAGATAGATACACACTTTTCATTAACATGTATTTTTATACTTCATGATATATATATATATATATATATATATATATATATATATATATATATATATATATTGTATTTATACTGGGGTGTGTTTGTGCTATTTATTGCTATTTATTACTAGGTTTTTATGTGTATACACTCACTTTTTGGAATGCTTACATTTTGCTTGCACTGATTTTTATTTTATTAATTGTTTTAATTAATGGTGTCATTTCCTGTTGACTTACTATAAAGGAAATACGTATTTGTGGCATGTTATCTGATGAAGTCTAGATTCCCTAGACAAAAGCACTTATCCTTTGTGGGTGGATTTAATAAGGTGGATTTTGCTACACATTAATCAAGTTTGTGGTTTACAGTGTACTTTTTAGTGGGACCAATCCAGCTTCTTCACCTGGATTCTTTGTTTCCTGTTTATGTATATTTTGTCCGCTTAGCAGTTAGTACATATTATTAATGATGTAAGCTATTAACAAGTTGCTTCCTGTTCACAAGGTACAGGGTTTGATTCCTTCCACTCTCATTTGCCTACTGTGTGAGTCTAAGTCAGTAAACCAAACAGTGCTACCAGGTCACCCCTGAAAAGGGACACTTGCGTCAAGGGGGTTTACCCAGTTAACAAATGCATAATATAAACCATCCAGGCTTCAATGTTCACTGCCTGTGGAATGATAAATGGTAATATATTGTTTTGACAAGTAGTGACAGCATAACATTTTAGCACCAAATTTATCTCTCGGTTATATTAACTTAAAATAAAGAAAACTTGTAATTGAATTTGAACCTGTTGCCATTGTTGACAGTGTTCATAGGTGTTTACTAGGCTGATGACCACAAGGGCCTTTTTAAGCCTAGCCATGCATCCCAAATCTCTGACAAGTTCTCATACCCTTGATAAGTGTAACATGGGCCTGGGATATGAATCATTTACAGGTTGCCTGTGTTGATTAGAGACATACGTGCCAAACCACAGATGAATTTCCAGTTTTCCTTCCAACTGTCCAAGTTGCACTTGAATTGGGTTAGGGAGGAACTCTGCTTCACATGGATGGGGAGCCTGTTCCATAGAAGCGGTAATCTCTGGGATACATACTTATCTCTCCAGCAGGTCCTATTTATATCACAGGCAAGGTTTAAGTCTTTAGAATGGGTAATTCTGGTGCTGTGTGTTTTGTGGATATGCAGAAGGTCCATCAGAGTAGGGTCTGACAATGCCCTGTATGCCAGGCATAGATCTCCCCTCAAAAGCCTGTGAGAGACAGAATACAGGGATAGGGCCTTGAGGCGGTCTGCATAGGACATTTTACTTACACCCTGTATTCTTTTAGTGAGGAACCTCTATGGATGTTCCAGTTGTTGGATATGCCTGGTTAGGTACATACAAAGGGGGGCATTGTACTCGATGATAGGTCTGATGAATGCCGAATACAGTGGAATAATGACTTGTTTGGACTTAGATGCCATACCTTTGCTTATAAGTTGTGTGAAATAGAATGATCCCTCACCATTGTAGACCCACGATGTGCTAATATTAGAAACTCCAGACAACATAGACAGGGAGAAAAGGGAAAACAACCTGTTATGGCTTACACTCTGGATTCATCCTGTCTTATTTGCTGTTGTCCAGGTACAAGCTAGATGTAGTGTTAATCCAGACTAGAGTCTATCAATGTAGAAGAAGATTAAAACTAGTAATAGTGGTACCACCACATGGGAGTGTGGACTGCCTTTGTAGTGCTATAACAAGTGTCCATTTTTGGGCAAGGATGTTAAGTCTTATAGTACTATGACAAAGATGACCTGGTCATCTTACGCCATGGAGTTCTACTTTCTTCTTTTTTGTCTGGTTACTTATAGGGTAGTATAGCTTTTCTCAGTAGCAATCTGAAAGCATATGCAAAGCATTTTACTTTAGTCAAGTCAATTATTATTTCAGCAATATACGATATGTAAATGTCTGGGTATTAAAATAAAACAAATTTTATTAATAGTATTTATTCAGTATTATCAATTGTCTTGCTTATTTATCATTTACTATTCTATTTAAGGCTCAATTACTTTGGGCTCCAGTTCTCTGTCAAAAGGTGTGGTGGTTAAGTTCCATCCATGGCAGACTTACTTGGATACTGTTTTTTTTAAGATTTTCTGAAGTTCAATATTATACCCATAGTAATAATATTTTGAAATTAAGATGTATTTGAGGCAGACTTTTCTGCACTGTACAAAATCTAGAATCTTGCTTATTACAGTTCTAATACAATTTACAGACACATGTATCATTAGCCTAATGTTGTGTCTATGTAAGTCTTGTGTATATTATATCGCAGAAAGTGGGGCAAAATAATTTTTAAAAAATATAATGGAAGGAACTAAGATAAAAAGGGACATTAGCACGAATAGAAGAAAAGGGAATGTTAAGTGTCAGCACTGCAACTTTTGCCCCCATACTTTAGAAACTGGGGGCAGTTTTGTGTTAAATGGAAACACATTGAAGAACAATGGGCATTTTAATTGTAGCACCACTAATGTGGTTTATGTAGCTAAGTGTTTGATGTGCCCTATTTTTTATGTGGGTAAGACTGCTAGACCTTTTATGAACAAAATAAGTGAACATTTATTGGACATCACACATAATAGGCAAACTAATGCATTAGCAAGACATATTAACGAATGTCGAGACCATGTTTTTAGATTTTTTTTGTGATCCAACATTTGTTTAAAGATCCACAAGGCAGATGCCTAGATGTCCATTTGGATATCTGTGAGCTAAGATGGAAACTTAGGCTTGATGCCACAAAGTATCCAGGTATTAATGAGGCTATTAGCTTATCTAGCATATTAAAATTAAGACATATATTAGGGTAAAATCTCCTATTCAGGAGATTAGTACATTGTTTTTTATAAAATAATTTATCTAACATAATATTTTAGGTAATGTTAGGTATTATCTGTTTATATTTTTAAATTACATTGGATACATGTTTTATATAATATGTTTTTTCATTATATGATATGTCATTTTAAGAATTAATTGATGTGTAATTAATGGTCCACTATTTAAGGCTGGGATAGTAGTGTGTGTGGGTATTTTGTAATTTTGTTCTGAAGAAGTCCCTTATCATAGAAGGGAAGAAAGCACTCAACTGCTTCAGTAAAGCTGTTCATTTTAGCTGTTGTTCCTTTGTTGTGATTTTTGTTATGTTGCAGACTATCCTGTAACACCAGTGACTTGCTTAGTGTATGACAACAGTATTCACATTTGAGCCTGTGTTCGAGCCTCTGTCCTCCACCTACATACCAGGCTTTGTCCATATGACATGCTGTCAGGGGTTGTTATGTAGTGGGCTGTGAGTATGTCATGCTGCCATTCCTGCCATCAGTCCACTGCTGTTGTGGCTCCCACACATATTGGAGGGTTGGGTCCATAAATGTGTGGGCTTCATCTACACAATATATGTGTGCCCTTATGCACTGCAGAAGCCAGTTTATGTAACAGTGGTATATGTCCCTGTATTGTTCAGTCTATGGCGGGGATGCACCATAACTAACCTAGGCTGTTACAGCATGTGAGGGTATCAGGGGTAAGCTGCCTTAAGGTATCTGGATGTACATTACCATACAATTCACCTTGGGTAAATGCAGGCAGTTCCTGCCATACAGACTGTTCTGTTTGTCAGTGTGATTGTGATGGTGTCAGTTATGCCTTGTTATGTAACAGATACATCCCATTGTGTCAACTGAGGACTTTACCCCCTAGGGTTTGTATACAGAGTGTAGATAGAGGCTGCTGGACTATGCATCTGCATTACTTACTGTTGATTGATTGGTATCCTGTGGCCAAGTCTGTCTTTACTATTGTACTACTTGCAGGCCTCGGCCTTGACAGGAACATATGTAAACCTTTCCAGACTACTGTATTAATATAACTGTTTCACAGATGCATTACTCTGTTTATATGTATGTCAGAGTCTAAACAGCTATATGACATGGCATATACAGCTGTAATAGTTTACAAATAAAGCTTTCCCATGTATGAAAACCTGTGTGTGGTGTTATATCCTTTGACCTCTCTGTGGGTATATGTTGCAAGCAACAATTGTCATTTGTATGGGTGGCTCATACAGTGTCCAGTTGGTAAGGTGGCAACTGTAGGCATAGTGGGTGTTCTGTATTGTCTGCACCCTCTACGTATGTATCTTCCTATACATATCTGTGTGTGTGTATGTGTAGTTACATATATATCTATATATATATATATATATATATATATGGATCTGCATATATGTGTCTGCGTATATGTATCTTAAGAATGTTGATTGCTTCCACATTGTATATTCCCTATGGTAGCCAGACTGTACTGCATGATATGTTACTGATACCAGCCAGACATTATACAGGTGGGATGGAGTACTGTTAACATCTTGTGCCCATGTTGTGTCAGGTCCTGGTTATAGGATTTGCAACAGTTGGTACTGTATTGCAAGGCAGACGTGTTTGGCTGTGGGGGGGGGGTATCTATACATTCAAGACATATGTTGTTTGGGCCCCCTCACTCCCATTAACGGTGCATGTAGACATATATGTTTTGTTATGTTCTCTTTTATAGCTATACATATATGTCTGTATATACTTATATAGATATATATTTATGCTTATATCTATATTGCTGTGTATGTATATATATATATATATATATATATATATATATATATATATATATATATATATATATATATATATATATATATATATATATATATATATATATATATATATATATGTACATATGTATGTATGTATGTATATATATATATATATATATATATATATATATATATATATATATATAGCTATATCTACATATATAGTTATATTATATCTATTTAGATATAAATATATGTATACACACATACATCTACATGTTTAAATACATTTCCTATACTGTTGAATGACTGGGTTGGATGATATGTTTGTGAAAACATCAGGGATATGACTGGGCTGGATGATATGTTTGTGAAAACATGAGGGTTCTGTATATCTGACATGGCTTAGTGGTAAATCACTTTTGGTATGGTGTGCAGGGTCCTGGGTTTGTGCCTGGTAAAGGCTGTTTTTTTGTTGCTGGGCAGAACAAGGGACATTGGATACAGAGTGATTAAGGCACTTTTAAGCAGTTGTATGTGGGTTTGTGTGGGTTTGCGCAGAGTTAAGCACTGCTAACTTCTGGTTACAGTTTCTTATACTGATTTAGTTTCTCATTTGCTTAACCTGTGTAGGAATTGCTTACCTCCATGCAAACAAGCTTAAACCCGCTTACTGCTGCTTAAAAGTTCTTACTCCCGCTTACCCCCATGGTAATTTTTTTAAAAGAAAAGAAAAAAAGGGTTGATAGAAAAGTGGTGAAAAAGGTGCACAAAGAGGGACAGACAGTAGGGAAAATAGCTAGGGATGTGCAGGAGGGTGTAGGGAAGGTCCGTAGCTGCCCATTTCTTCTACAGCAACAGCTGTGCATATACACTAAATTTGGAGGTAGATTTGGACACACAAACCTCTGAGAGGGGGGTGAGGACAGCAATAATATGTTGTGATGCCAGTTAGACCAGATTATATGTGTCCAGTGGACATGTGTGCAAAATGGACAGCTATGTATGGGTCGATATTTTTTTGGGGGGGAACAGATTGCCCTTTATTTATTTTTTTCTGATGAGAGTGGGATGTTGGGGAGGGATAGTAGGTATATTTGGGGAGGTAGGTTTGGTAGGTTAACAGATAAGACAAACAAGACGCATACAAGGGTGGTATATGACACATGTGGGGGGTAAACACCTTGATGGGGAGGGGTGTTGGTAAATTGGAAGCCCATGAGCCCCCTAGTGGAAACAGTGGGGCTGAGGTCCCCACCCATGGGCAGTCACCACTGCACCTTCACAGCCCCGAAGGTAGCTGTGCTGGGAGCTGAGTTGGAGAGCCAGGCCGACCCTCTAGTCATGACACGTGGCCCTCAAGCTGGTGTAGCAGATCTCCAAACTGCTGATTGAGCTTGCTATGCACCGCATCCTGGACCTGGTGATGGGTGACAGGTTCCTGTCCACGCTCGCTTTTGGGGGGGTGAGCCCCATCCCCTGAGGAAGTTCCACCTGAAGGTGGTGCAGGACCCGACCGACGAGGAGGGGTCACTTGGTTCCAGACGTGCTGGCTGGTGCCTGGTGCCCCGGCCAGCTGAGAGGTGGGACAGGTGGCTGAGACCCACCATCCCCACTATGGTTTTATGGTTTATCAACATATGTGGGTTAGCAATAGCAAAACATTCAGGATTCCAGGATTAGGTATATGCATATATATATATTATATTCCCCCAGACAGATGATAGAGATGGTTGCAGAGCAGAGCAGACAGAATGGGACCATGGTGGTAATACAATAACGGTAAAGGCAAACAGATGCATGTGATGCATGGGCACCATGCTTGTTGGTTTGTTGCATAATACATAGCATATATAATAATTATTAAACATAATTAAAATAGACATATGCCCCAACATTACAGTTAAGTCATCACGTACCAATTGAGGTGGGTATTTAGTGTATTGGAGATATGGTGTGGGGGAGAGAAAGATGTCAATTAACAACTAGTATATTCCTGTAGTTCACATTACTTTCCTAGTCAGTGCTGTTATCTGTACCTTACAAGTATTATTAAACTACCCTATTGCCTTAGTTTGGACTGTGATATGGCTGTCGACAACTATATACATGAATTGGTTTTACCTGCAGTATACATCTCTTACCTGGTATACCTGTGGAGGAATTGTTTGTTAACACTAACTATTTTTACACATACTCCCAGATTCCAGGTTGATATTATGCACATACCTGTCCATCTCTTTTCTGCACAGACTCTGGCCATGTCTTGACCACATGCAGGTGAACCGGGACATATGTAGACTATTGCCCTCTTCAAACTTTAGTGACTTACAACACTCTTATACAGGATTTCCTAGACAGTTATATTATGTAGCACAGTGTGGGTGACAGTGATCAGTGATACTGTATTATTCAGAGCAACTGCAACACTCACAATGCCATACAATACCAGAGTAAACCGTACTAGTACAGGGTATCAAGCTTTTATTTCTGATCACAGTGTTCGTATCTGATGGACCTGTGGGAGCAGTGTTTGTTAGCACTACCTGAATGTTGCCACACAAATTACCAGATTCCACATTCGTATTATGTACATACATCTCACTCTGTTACTGTACACATTCTGGTCACAGTTTGACAACATGGGGGGTGTAGATGGGACATACTTGGCCTAATACTCACATAACATTATGGGGAGTTGCTAGTGTGACAGGTTTGTTTTTATAGATGTATGACAATCAGTTGTATTTCCTGTATGCTGCCTAAACATCACCCCATTGATTTCCCAGGGGGACAGGGTGACAGGCAGCATATATGGGCCAATATACTGGACATTCTGGACATATCTGTACAGTTGTGGGGTATGGTTCTGTAAGCAGCCTATTTCCACTCCCAGGATTCAGACCATGGCTGTGTTTGCTAACACTAAAACACTATCCATCACAGTTGTGTGTGCTATATGGATATTGCTGTATATCTCCTATCTTATTTCTGTGTATAATTCTCCTGTGGTTTTATATTCTGTCCTTGTATTACATCACTCTTATACAAGATTCCTAGACAGTTATATTATGTAGCAGAGTGTGGATGACAGTGATGAGTAATACCTTATTATTCAGAGCAACTGCAACACTAACAATGCCATACAATACCAAAGTAAACAGTACCAGTACAGGGTATCACTCTTATTTCTGGGCACAGTGTTCGTATCTGACGGACTTGTGGGAGCAATGTTTGTTAGCACTACCTGACTGTTGCCACAGAAAGTACCAGTTTTACATTAGTATTATGCACTTACATCTCACTCTGTTACTGCACACACTCTGGTCTTGACAACATGGGGGTGTAGATGGGACATACTTGGCTTATTACTCTCATAACAGTTTGGGGAGTTGCTAGAGTGACAGGTTTGTTCTTACAGATGTGTGACCATCAGTTGCATTTCTTGTTTGCAGCCTATATGTCTGGGATCATCTCACTGACTTCCCAGGGAGACACAGTGACAGGCAGCAGATATGGGTCAATTCACTGGACATTCTGGACATATCTGTACAGTTGTGGGGTATGATTCTTTATGGAGACTAGTATCACTCCCAGGATTTGAACCATGGCTGTGTGTGCTAAAAATACAACAGTTCATGTCTCAGTTGTGTGTGCTATTTGGATTTTGTTGTCCATCTTTTCACTGTTTTCTGTCAATGTCTTTCCCAGTTGTACTAGCTGACCTCTGGGGATTACACCGGTCATATACAGACATTCCTACACATTTTTAATTTATGTTGCACAGTGTGGGTAACAGTGCTTAATACAACAGTACTATTAAGTGATTGCAAATCTACATTACCATATGATACCAGAGCAAATACATGCAGTACAGCAGCTAGAGCTTCATTGTCAGGCTATTATGCTTTTATTTACTTACAACCTATATGAGACTCTTCCTGCCATATTCTCTAGTGTATGCAGTACTTGCCCTAAACAATACAGGTTTTATACAGGCAATTGACTTACTAATACAGTTAGATGTATTTCCTATGACAGTACATGCAAGAATATTACTAACCTGCCTCACATCGCAACATCTCCAAGCGACAGACATAGCCCTCCTGATTCACAGCCCGCTCACTTGCCATTATGAAGGACATAAGAGGAATATTTAGCCATACCTATCCATAATATACATGACCTGGCAATTATTAAATGGGAAGTGGAGTGATACTTACACACTATTGGGACCTGCCCTGTCCTCCTAGCCTCTTGGATCCACTGATCCAAGAGATCCCCCTTTTGCCTATTCAGGTTGGCATAGTGATGCCTGACCTGCTCACCAGTTCGAGGTATGCCAGTGGCACTGGTGAGGTCATGGGCGATACAGTCCCAGGCTTCTGCTTTATATTGGAAACCCTGGTACTGGCCCTGCAGCATTCTCTGCTCATGGTCTTTGACAAGGAGTCCTGCCATGACTCTGGATGCCCCAGCGCTGTGCCCGAAAGCTCACTCCCTCTCCTATTCCAGACATGGTGCCTGCAAGGGGAAGCTACAAACAGTTATGAGATGTTTTCCCACCTGTTGGGTTTAAATAGGATTGATTTTCTGCACTTTGCCATGATTGGATGGTTTTGAAAAGGCTAAGCTATGGGCAAACCTGCTTACCTAAGGTTGGCATTGTTTAAAGGGATATACCACTGGACAAATTGAGTCAGCTGGCCTACATATTGCTTACACCTACTAAGTTGGCCTGTGCAATGCTTAGCATTGCTTAATATTTACTTTGCATTATATTTGTTTTTTGGCATTGATTTATTATTCATTACATGTTTTATATATATATATATATATATATATATATATATATATATATATATATATATCTATCTATGTCTGGTATCCATGATTCATGTGTACGTACACTGTATGGGGGTCCTTGTGTTTAATAGGGGACTTCAACACTCTATTACAATTACACCTCACATCTGGGCTTACTTCAGTACTCCAGTTCACATATTTATGGTATGTAGTAGGTTATAGAACATATGACTGTATACAGATTCCTTTCACATGTTGCTTGATTTTTACTATAGTGATGATTTGTTTGGTGATACCTCAATCTTATGTACTGCTGTGATGGCTTAGTGGTTAACTATTGGCTCTATAGTGTATAGGGTTCAGGGTTCAAGACCTGCAAAGGCTGTTTATTTTGTTGCTGGGCATAACAGCAGCTGTTGGATACAGAGTGATTAAGGCACTTTTAAGCACTTGTAAGTGGGTTTGTGCAGGATTGCGCGAGGGTAAGCAATGCTGACCTCCGGTTAAATATGCTTACAGAGAGTTAGCTTCAATATTGCTTAGCCTGTGTGTGTATTGCTTACCCCCATGCAAACAGGCTTAAACCCACTTACTAGTGCTTACATATGCTTACTCCTGCTTACTACTGCTTAATAGTGCTTACACTTGCTTACTAGTGCTTACTCCCACTTACCACTGCACTAATTTAGACAGTAATGTCTAATGGTTCTTGGGAAGGTGGTGGATTTGGAAGCTGTATGGAGTTATCATTCATTACACATTTTACCTTCCATTTGTATCCCTGATTCCTGTGTACATATATTGTATGAGGCACATGTATTATCTGTGGACTTTGTAATATTATGACACTGACACCTCACATCTGCATTTAATGCAGTACTCCAGTTCACAAATATATGTTATTTAGTAGGTTATGCAACTAAAAATATTGGTCATAAAGTGATTTGACATGGAAAATGGAATGTACTGCAGTGGGACTTGAACTGGGAATGACTGCTCGTAAGGTGAATGCTCTGCCTACTGCACTATTGCTGTACTGCTTCATTTGCATATATCTTGATTTTTATCCTTTACTGCCATTTAAGCTGCATTAACTGTAGCTAAGTGATGGGCAAACCTGCGCACCTACGGTTAAATTTAATCTATTTCATAAAAAAAAAAAAAATCATCTTTATATTTGTTGTTTTAACTATTGCTCTTGTACACATGGGGGGATATTGCTGGGGGTATGCGTACACCTATGAGCGGTCTCACTCATTCTTTTATGACTTGCCTGCTGTTCTTCATTGCAGGGGCTTATATATTCTGTGAGCTCTGCTCTCAGACACACCCCCTGCACTCTTACATGCTCCATGTAAGATTTGGAGCTCAGGCAGCGTGCCTTCATTAATATGCATGATGTGCTGCCATCCTGTTCCTAAACTGCCGCTTTTGTGCAGGACTAAGCTAGTCCTCCATGGAAGGATAGTGAATCTAGGGGATAGTGTTGCCTGTGTATTTGTGAATGCTTGTGTGCCTGATTCTGTCTTGTGTAGTGACAGTATTATGGGAAGGTTTTAATGATATTAAGGTGTAGGGTTAGGGGAAGGGGCAGCATTATGGTTAAGGTTGGCACCCATTACTAAGGTGCTGCAAGGGGGGGTGGTTTTGTTTGTGTTTGCTATCATCTATGATCGGACTTATTTTATTGGTGTTTTACATTCGACATTAGATCAGTTTGGTTATACACAATAGACCCATATATATATATATATGTCAAACTACAAAATATTTTCCTTTTGACACACACCAAAAAAAAAGAAAAAAATGAAAGTCAAAAAGTATAACACAGCACAATGTTGAATCAGCTGAATGAATTCAGCAGATTCGACATTGTTGCCAAACAGACTATATGATGTCCATATAGCACCACAGATAAAGGAAACTCCTATACCTAACATCATGTTTTTGCAGGAGGGGAAGTCCGCCTGCACCCCCCTGTAGGGGGCTGCATCCCTCACACCCCCTGCTAACTATATATTCCAGCTTCAAGATCACACTACAGTGAAGAAAGGGATGAATTTCCCAATCCGCACTGTACCACGATCTCTGTACAGTACTTTGAGTTTATATTAGTGAATGCACTGTGCATTCGCTGATATAAACTTTGAAACATGGAAATGTTCAGTAAGATGGAAATTTGAACATCCATGTTTTGTGTTTCCATCTGCGAATATTCTCCTTTCCACCTTTTGATAGTAAACCTATATATATATATATATATATATATATATATATATATATATATATATATATTAAGCATATCACATTTTATGTAAATAGCAGTTTTAGTGAGGAACTATCACCTCCTGAATACCCAAAGTGGTCTCAGTGACTGAAGACTCTAGAAGAGAACAATAACTTACCAGCCCTATTTAAACACAAAGAATTAATATGTGGTAAAGTAAAAAAAACATGTCTATATATCTATGTTCAGTGAACTTTGTCAGTTCTTGCTATCAAAAATGCTTAGCACTTAGCAGTTAGACGTTGCCAGTTCGATTCTCAGTTAGAGCGTCTTCTGTGTGGCGACATGCATGAATGGGTGTTCCTTTGTTGAAGGTTGTGCATTAGGCCCAGCAAGCCAGCACATAAAAATCTACTGCCAATCATTAGCGGACCGGAGTTCCACTGTGGCGACCCCTAACCGGGAAAAGCCGAAAGACACAACAACAACTTAGTAATATGTGGGAGATGGGGCTATACTTACTTAAGCAATCCTGAACATACGTGATCTATGATTGATAATTTGGGCATGACTAATTTTATCTCAATCTTTGCAGACGGTACTGTCGCAAGAGATTATGGACAATAGGAGCAGAGAGAAAGAAAAGAGTAAACAGCTCATTGTGCATCATATACAATGGTGGGCTTACCCACTCTTAAATACTGCTGCCTAGGTGGGAGCAAGATGGGATACAAATGCATACTAAAGAGACATGTTAATGGAAAGTTTTCTGGTTAACAGAAGAGGCAATAGGAAACTTATTTGAAGCACTGAATAAGCTGAAAGGAATAATTTGTAGATAGTGTAATAATCTGCCAGTCAGTCTGAACAAACCCATTGTATCTGTTTATCTGTATTATATTATATTATGTTATATGTAATATTTTATGTTATATTTTTACCCCTAGTGTAACGTCATAGTGAGATATGGTGTAATATCCCATAAGCCATATAAAACAGCTTGAGGATGCTGTATTAAAGGCATCACGCTATTATAACAATATGCACAAAGTAAATCCATAAATTTTCTCACATTGCTGCTTGAGAATCATGTTTATTTAATACTATTAATGATATTTTTCACAGAAAGTCACTATAGCAACACAGCATGCAAAGAAGCACATTGTTTCCCAACTGCAAGCGATGAAAGGGATTTGCTTACTAAGGTTAATTTCCTGAATTTGGTATTTACATGTCATTTAGTTGCAATATGACATTGTTTTGCTGTACAAGGTTTTATTAATGGAACCATGGCAAATTACTATAAACTGTTTAACTGAAAGCTATGTATTTGAAAAAAACACTTGATTTATGTTATTTTCAAAAATCATTTTTTTTTTATCTGTGGAGGACTTAAAAGGCCTAGTCTGATGTATTTTTGCCAGTCACTTCATTTGAAAGCATTCTCATTCCCTTCTAGATCTTTTCTTGCATACTCGTAGGATAAAGTCTAACTGCTGTCTTGCTGAATAACTTTTAGGACTATGCTTGTTAAACCTTAACTTTCTCCTCTTTCTCTTGTTACAGAGTTTCAGAATCATCATTAATTAATTACAAAGGCACACGCAGCCATCAACAGTGGACTTGCCATTTCAGGTAGCTTAGCTGCTTTTAAATGACTGTACAGGCTGGGTTTCAGAAAGAGATTCCCATGGTGGTAAGCCCTAACATGAGGGTCCAACCACTAGTGGAAGTCCTTTTTGATTCAGAGTCAGGACCACTGCATTAATTTTACCTGGTCAGTAGAATTACCATGGTGGCATTTCTCCATGGTCACACTAATGCTGATGAGGCATTTTGGGAGAGAAGCTTAGGATAATTAGCCACATGCTTTCCCCCAGAAATGTATGAGGGAAGGGTTTTCACGATCAAGTGATTCAGGGAATTGCTCAGCTGTTTAAAATAGCATTGCTGGCTGTGTTAAATAACACATTTAAAATACCACATTCTCCCATTATTTCCAATGGAAGAGACCAGGTTTTATTTATTTATTTATTTACTTAATATGGTACAGCACTGATGAAATGGCAAACAATTTCAGGCTCAGTCAAAGTAATAGTAAAACATCAAAAATCTTCAAAGAAACATGATATATCAAATAATATGTAGTGATCAATACATGAGCACAGTAAGCTTATATAGTGAAATTTTGAAGTGTGATAAAAATCGGAAGTGATAAACGAGTGATACTTATTAAATGAATTTACAGGATGATGAAAATGAGGTCATAAATGGATAGATATAGAATATGTACGAAAAACAATAAACACAAGTTAGTATATATGTAAATACTTCGGAAAGCAGAAACTTCAATGCTCCACTGTATAATGGAGGATGAAATATCTCCAGCATTTTTGGTGCGTATATTGGTATTGATTAACAAGAAAATGTTTGAATTCTAGTCTTAACCTGAGAGAAAGTTACAGTCATGGCCAGTTATAGATTATTTCTGTTCTGGACTGTTTGCATGAGTATAGCCCCACTCCCATGGATTACTGAGTGCTACACACCTTCAATAGCAAGAACTGATGAATTTCAATGAACAGTCATGTTTTTTTCCTTTGCTACATATTAGTTCTTTTTGTTCAAGTATGTCTGTAATCCAGTCATTGTTCTTTTCTAGAGCCATCAAGCCATGGTTCAGTAATTGTACTGTGACAGCTTTGGGCATTAAGGAGGTGCTCAGTCCTCACTAAGCTGCTATGTGTGAATTCTACTCCAAACTTGGAGTAGCTAGAGATTCAGATGAAGGGGTAAGGGAGAGACTGCCATAGTACTGGTGTGATTACAGAGAAGCTGTAGTCTGTACAATGCAGATTTGTAGCAGAAGTTTGAAATAAAAGGCAATGTGTACATTGCCTTTTCAGGTTATAGTTCAAGGTGGCTGCAATGAGTTTTGCAGTAACAGGAGATATGTTGTTTAGATGGAACAGCTTGAAAAGTAGGGATCCAAGTAGAAGATTGGATCTGTATAACTATTTAGATTTAGATAAAATGGGGTAGCAGTATTGAATGTGGGTAGAATTCATAATGAAATTGCATATTTTATTTGATAAGTCTGCAGGGAAGCTGTGTTTTTGTTTGAGGTGGTGGCAAACAATGACAGCTCATATTCAAGTTGAGCAATTGGGATACCTTTGGCTATGGTATCTCTGGCAGAAGTTGAAACGTTATGGGCCCAGATTAAGTGATAGCTGATACTGAATCTTAGCTTCTGAATGTATTCCTGGAAACTGAGAGATTAGACAAAGCAAATGCAGGTGAAGCTTAAAGAGGTGATGGTTTCAACGAGAGTGTTATCAATACAAAGCATGTGGAGAGTAGAAGGGTAGCAGAAAGTCTTTTCCTAGCACCAAAGCTTAGACATTTATTCTTGCTAATGTGCCATATGCTTAGAACAAGAACGTCATATTACAGCTGATATAACTTAGTGTGAGGGACTGACCCTGTAGATAACTATGTCATCAGAGTACAAGAGGAGAAGCAGGTGGACTAGGTCTAGGTGTAATTTATTTATAAAAGTACAGAACTGTAGTGGGGTGCAAACAGAGCATTGAGGAAAGCCATAGTGAGTGCAGGGAGAGTTGGAAAGAGATGAGACAATCTTTACTTTGAAGGAGTTGTTGTCCAGGGAATCCATGATCCAAGGAGTGGTTTGTAGTCTGACCCCTATATATATTAGATGGCTGACTAATATTAATTATTCTACCATATCAAAGGCTCTGTTTAGGTCAATAAAGACATCTGTTATGCTTCCTTAATCCATTTTGCTAAGTATTTTATCTGTCAAGGTCCAAGATGCTGTCTCAATGCTTCTGCCAGACACAGTGCTGTTTGTTGGCGAGTAGGTGATATTTTTGCAGGAAGACTATTTCATTGCAGCAAAACATGTCTCTGATTTTATGTGATCATGGAAATTGCACCTTGTGATGGTGTAGCGTATTCTTTCTGTGTCCCAGGGAGAACACATTTTCATTATTACCTTTATCTTTCATCAGTTGCCACGTTTTGTGCCCACAAAGTATAAGCCTTTTGTTTTGTGTATTTCAGGTAAACGTAAGGTATCATTTAATTCATAACTCAAGAAATACTTGAAATAATCAGAGATAAACTTTGAGTTCATGAATACATCATAACAGTAATGTTCTGCATGCAAACAGATAGCAAAAGGTAATAATATAAAAGCAGATTATGAAAATAATTCAATTGCTTTGCTCAGTAGAATGATTATTATTGCTGTTATTTTTGTTTCTATTATTATTATTATTAGTAGTAGTAGTACACCAGGGGGTTTCTCACAGATTAAACTGACATACCATATTTAGCAGCATCACAGGAATTATTTTAAGTAAAATCGATAATACCAACATTCCCTTTAAAGACATACAGCTACAGTAATGGGACAAAATTGCCAGTATACTGCGGGTGATTGTGAATGCATTTCCTCTGTTATTTATAGTCAATATACTAGAATAAGTGAGATTCAGTATAAGAAGTTTCTTGGAAAAGCAAAAAAAAAAAAAAAAAAAAAAACATCTGCAGTGTGCTCAAGTAATGGGGATGTTATTTTTGATAGTTTTTATTCCTGTCACCCAGAGCTGTAGATAGCTGTTGTGGTGCCTCTGAGTTGTAGATCAAAGAAAAGTCGTCTGAGGAGGAGCAAGCTAAAGAAGACAAAAGCTCTTCTTTCAAAATGATTGTGGCAAACTGCTTGCTACAAATGTAACAAGTGGCTTGCTACATTCATTCTCTATTAACATAAATGGAGTACTAAGGCCATAGCACTTCAACCTTGACTGTAAATGTGATACCAGTTTTCAGAAACTGAAAGCTGGTATTGTGCTACAACCAATCAGTATTGATTGATCACACACCCTGACTCCTTGCACCCGGGGCAGCTCTTTACTTCATATAACTATATCTACACTTCCGCTGAGCCTGTCACTCATAGTTAAGCATGACTGCAAAACAGGGCAGTCTGGGACAAGTTTAGAAACTATTGGTTAAATTGTGTAAATAAATAGAAGGAATCACATAAAACATCAACACAATTTTTTGAAAGGCAAACTCTTTGATGGTCCTGTTAAAAATGTAGAATCTTTGACAGTCACCATTTATATACTGTGTGATGCCTAAAACATTTAACAAGCATTGACTGCTGAATTTGGAAATAAAAAATGAAGCTGCTTTTACAGTATTTGTGTTTTCTCCTCCTGTTCTGTTACTTCATCTTGCTTTTTCAGCTACTTGTTCTCTATAGTCTACAATTGCATCTTTTCTCCTACATTTATTACTGGTTGTTTTTAGCCTGTTTAAATTGTAAGTGTTATCCTAAGCCTCTTAGTTTTGTTTAAGCACTTGAGCTTTAGGTCTACCCCTTACCTCTCCCTGGCCTCTCTTCCTCAGATTCTGACAAATATGGATGGACAATGTCCTACAGTTTCTCCTGCCAGTCTGGTTGATATGGGCATCCTGAGTCAGAGTAACAACTGACTCTTGTACATGGACAACTATCTACTACTACCACCCAGGAACACAATTTGTGAGACATGCAATTACACTAAGAACCTAGAGTCTGTGCTCTCTCCCTCACAAGCCAGTATATCTGGCACTGAGAAGGTTGTCAACACAAACACCACACCTCAAACACCACCCACATCTACACAACTCACACCCACATATGCGGAGGTCCTTGACAAAAACATACCCAAACAAGAGATCTCTGAGGCAAAAATACATGCAAACTGCACTGCCCACCACACCACACATAATCCACACATATGTCTCCCAGCCACTAAGGACTAAACATAAACCCAACCTATTAGTCATAGGAGACTCCATTGTGAGACACACAGATGTGCCTCTCACCAGGCTGGATAAGGAGAAAGTCACGGTTAGTTCACTGTTAGGTGCCAGAATCCACCATATCACACATACACTCAAGTCTCTCAACAACAGGTACTGTTATGACTCTGTCATAGTCCATGTTGGGGTGAACAACTTGAGATGTACCTCCTTGACTATATGAAGAGAGACATGATTGAGCTCACTGAATATGTGCCACAGGCAGGTAGGTCTCTAGCCTTAATCAGCATTCTACCGTCACCCAGAATGATGCCTCAATACAAACAGAAAATGATTGACTTAAACAACTGGCTTAGTTTCTGGTGTCATTCCAGGGGGATCTAGTACCTGACAGCCTGGTAAGATATGATCAACAGATGACGATGCTTTGCTAGAGATGGCCTGCATCTGTCTTACTTGGGCTTCAGGCTTCTGTCAAAGGCCCTTGTCTCCCCATAGTGCCTTTTTTAAGAAAAGTCCTGAGGTCAATAAAACCAATATCAAAATTTCAAATTTCAACAAAACGTAAATTAAAGGTCATGCTGCTAAACTCTAGGAGTCTAAACACAAACACCTCCAAGATGATCAAACAGTATGATGCACAGGAGACACTCCAGGTGCAGTCAACCATTGACAAGACCCCTATTCAAATCATAGCTAGCTACAGGACCCCAAATTTGACTCAGGATACCCACTCCACCTATCTGGACCTCTTTGAATCTATCAAGATTCAACCCTTTACCCGGGTGACTTTAACTACCCAACCACAAATTGGAAAAACTAGTAATGCCAGAATGCAAATGCCCAGAGATTCCTCTATTTTATCAGTGCAAATGCATTGAAACAGCTAGTTAATACCCCCAAAGAGGTGATGATATCTTGGACTTGGTATTAACCAACATGAGTGACTACTGCAGCACCCCTACAGTATCATCCTCCCTGGTAAGATCCGACCATAAAGCGGTCACATTCAAAGTCAGCATCTCCCCTGACCCCCCTCCAGCTAGGGTCAAACAAAAAAACTTCTTCAAAGTTGATTCCAACCTTCTGAGAGATGGTATCAACAGCTTCACAGCCCCCTCCCCCTCTGTTGGAACTGGCACCAATGTCCAAATCTACACCAGAGTACTATATGAGCACTTATATAGATGCATGGAACCAGGAATACCTGACAGGACAAATTCATCCTCTGCAAGGAAGAGTGAACATGTCTGGTGGACATCTGCAATAAATAAACTATATAACAAAAGGCAAAAATTGCTGTCCAGGATCAAGAAGGAACAGGTGCCCAATTGGAAGCAATCTCTCCTTAGCCTGAACAAGCAAATAAGAGCACTAGTGAAATCCTCTAAAGCCAACTTCGAGTCCAAATTGGTCACATCTACTAGAGCTAATTGTAAACCCTTCTTCACATATGTCCGCAGTCTCAAAGTAAGCACCCAGATCTGTTCAGAACTGGTGGTCAAGGACACCACATACACAAATGCTGTAGATATAGCCAACCTACTGGCTGACAGATTCAGTGAAAACTTCACCCCTCTGCCCCTCCCATCAGTAACTTAGGACATCCCAAGTACCTACACCTCCACCTCTTATCTCTAGGGACTAAGTCATCACTGACCTCTCTAAGGCAAAAATACAGCCTCCATGGAACCCAATGACATCCCAGGCTGCATCCTACATGAACTCAGGCATGAACTTGCAGCACCATTAGACACCCTATTTAACCAAAGATTGAGTACTGGCTTTGTCCCAGCCAAGTGGAAGACAGCCACTGTCATCCCTTTGCACAAATGTGGAGTATCCACCGATCCAGGAAATTATAGACCCATCAGCCTAACTAGTCTGATCTGCAAGGCCATGGAACGGATTATCATGGACATCATTAACAGGGACATTGGCAACTTCCAAACATTCAACCTCACACAGTTTGGCTTTGTCAAGGGGGTGGGGGGTCATGTCTGTTAAATCTGGTCGACTTCTTTAAGACAGTCACCAAAGCCATAGACAAGGGGAAGATAGTGCACACCACCTACCTTGACCTGGCGAAAGCCTTTGACACTGTTCCCCACTTGGGCATAATATATAAAATCTCTCAACTAGACATCAATCCATATGTTATCAGATGGGTAGCAAACTGGCTCACTGATAGAACCCACCTAATCAAAATAGGGGAAGCCACCTTAAGCAGTAAACCCATAACAAGCAGCATACCCCAGCGATTGGTCTTGGGGCCTCTGTTATTCAGTATATACTTTTCTGAGATAAAGGCCAAAACCAGTGGACTATGGCTGACCAAGTTTGCAGATGACTGAAAGCTGGGCACGGTCATCAATTCCCCAAGTGATGTGGATGTCTTCCAACAGGGTCTCACACAAACTAATGACCGGTGCCAGAAACATGGCCTCAAGCCAAATGCCAAAAAATGCATCATCATCCCCTTTGGAGAGAGTGATGTCTCCACATATTATCACATTAATAACAATGTTCTAAGTACGCAATCAGTTGTGAGGGATTTTGGCACCCAGGTTGATAGCAACCTGACTTTTGACCACCATGTTGTTTCCATTGTATGGAAAGCATTCAATATGGCCCACGTCATAAGAAAGGGTATCTCATCCAGGGACAAGGAGGTCATAACATCCCTGGATTCTTCCCTTATAAGGCCAATTATTGAGTACAATGCCCACTTCGGCATGTTTCTTGCAAAACAGATGCAGCAGCTGGACAGACCACAGAGGTTCCTCACCAGAAGAATTCAGGGCCTCAAACATCTACTGTAGACAGATAGGCTAAAAGCCCTGTCCCTCTATTCAGATTCGTACAGATTCCTCAGAGGTGACCTCTCTCTGGCATACAAAGCAATCTCAGACTCCCCTTGATGGGACTGCTGCATATCCATAAGTCAAGCTCCACTTGAGTAACCCACATGTGTGACCTCAACCTGGTCTGTGACATCAATAGAACTTGTTGGAAGGACAGATTTGTGTCCCAGAGACTCCCCCATCTGTGGAATAGACTCCCTCTCCACGTCAAGCAGAGTACCTCATTATCCCTTTTCAAGCACAACCTGGATAACTGGATGGGAAACAGAAAATACACCCCTGGGATTCCACCTGTGTCCCGGCTGGACAGGGGCTTTGGGTGCTGTCTTGTCTAAACATGGGTTACTAAACTCTTGGCTATGCTTATACGGACCTCAGAACCAATAGCCTAGTAACTTCCTATGATCCTATGATCCTATGAATAGTTGGTAAACAACATACACCAGAAAATGTACAGTATAGGTATGCAAACCTAAGTAAACCTGATACATTATTTCTAATCTGACAATTGTTGAATAAACTTTCAATGGGCATGCTGTGTACTTCCTTGACTGCAAGTAGTGTATATCTTTATCATTGCTCTTCATGATTTCTACTCCACACCCTTACCATTCATCATCTTTCACATAAGGATTTGCTAAACTTTGAAGATAATCCTCATTTTTATATATGAAAGTAAATATGTCTACATTCATTTACTTGATCTAATGATTTAACAGCGTGGGCAGTGGAAACCAAAATGACTATACCAGCAACCATTTAAATTAAATGAGTTAGCTTACTATACTATGTTTGGACCTCCCTTCCAATTCTTATTTGCAGAGAAAGACAAAATGGCAACCTAATTTTGTAGACAAATTATAAAATATCTTGTAATGTTCAACTAGTTTCTGAACAAATGCTTCTAACACAAGAGGAACAAACAGACTCTGCAGATATCTTGGAAGTTAAACCTCTGCAAACCCACCTACATAGAAACAAAAATGCATTTCTGAAAATTTCTGTCACTAGAAAAATTGCATATAAAACAAGAAAACTTTCTTTGCATAACTTTTACTTAGCTTACTGGATATACAATGGGTTGTAGAATAATATTCCCTTCTTGGCCAAACTTTCATTACTTTAGATCAGATCACCAAGAAATACAAAGGCTGCACAATTGGAAGTTGATGCATGGGGAGATTACTGAAATATCTGTGGGAAATATTGCTGTAGTGCTGACATTTTTGAGAAAACTGTTCCCGATGCAAGTTTTAATACTATACCCAAGAACTGTAGTTTTGGTGGCGTCATGTCCTTTCTTGCATTTGTATAACAGCCCATTAACATAGAAACTGTAGATCTTATATAATACCTGTTAATGCACATTAAGATGGATGAGAAGAGCTTAGAAGCTATGCTGCTCTATGCTGGAGCATCCATTTGAAGTATTATCTGTTTCTGGCCTGCTAAAGAAACTCAGGTTTGTGCATATGCAAAGCCAACACATGCACAAAAAATCAGTTTTTGAATCTGCAGCACAAGTGCATTTTAAAAGAAAGCAGTAGTATATAGGCAGGAGCACAGGAACAATACTAGGCAAGCAGTCACAGGGACCATAACGTACTTAGCTATGTCTTCTGTGACTCCTTTGCTAATGCATAGGTGTAGACGATACCACTAGGAAAGAAGTGTCTGAATCCCTTGAGGCCTATGCTTCTTTACCTTTAAGAAGACACACTTAAAAGTTTTTGCCATCCATTTCAAGGAATTAATAGAGCTCAACCCCCCCCCCCAAACTGAGCAGGACTGTAAATGATAAAGCTGTGGAAAATTTGTACCTACCCATCCAGTTATCAAGATTAACCTTAATGGTAGCCAAGGTAGCACCTTGTTTAACCTGTTGAGGTAACGTACTCCATAAGTTGGGAATACACTGAGTTAGGAACCTGTTCATACAGTAAGTCTTACTTATTTGTTGAAGTAGTTAGGTCTTTATCATGGGTATTCATGCAGGCAGTGGTTTTGTAAAGAAAGAGGAGGTTGAATAGGACTGAATCTGTCATAGCTCAAAACGTGAGAGACATGCCCTCTTGAAGCAACCAGTAGACTACTGAGTATAAGGAGAGCTGTGCTAATCTATTGGAAATTTGAAGGATTTAAGGCCTTTAATTTTCTTGGATAGAAATTTTTGTGACCCTTCTAGTCAAGTGATATCCTTCAGTTTGTACATACCAAAAAGGTCATTACATTTGATGGTAAGTCTGATAGGGAAGAGTACAGCAGTAGGATGACATCTTGGAAATTAACTTGCTCATATAGGAGGACTTCCTGACTTTGGTGGAAACATGCTGATAGAAAGAGAGAGAAATTCATTAGACTGAGCTATACTGGCCTACTTATTCAGAGTGAAAAGATTGTTTTCATTATTTTTATTTTAATACAAGGATCTTTCAAAAATGAAATTAAAAAGTGAAATATACTTTACCAGTAATAGATGACTGACAATGATAAAATGTTCCCATTTTGTGTTTGGTATTCCAGTGACCCATGCTTCAGCATTTTATCAAACTTGATGGCATGGGATATGTGGTTTTATCTCCTGATTGGAGTGCAATGTATTACAGTAGAAGGTAATGTTCAGCCATTGTATAATATTCCTTTGAAAACTATACTTTTTGGTATATCTTATCCTTTTCATATATGCTGCCACACAACATGCAGTGCTTTGAAGTGCAACTATTTTATCTTGTAACTTTCTATGTATCTGCTCCTTACCTGGAAAAATAGCTCAACATGTTGCCGAGGTGTTTCTTCTCTGAGAACAGGATATGTGTATTTTCCCATCATATCATAAATAGCTTTCATAATTTCCAGCATCTCCTACAAAACAAAGCATCATTATTAAACTGATATACCTGAAATAAACATTTTCTTCATTGCTAGGCTAACATGCAGATTAAAGTGCTAGAATTGTTTACCTGTAGGAATGTTTATAAAAATTATTCTCATTTGTTCAACTATGAGTTAGAGAAATCAGGTCTCAGACTTCAGGCTCTGCGTATGAAAAATAATGGAGCTTAAGGCTACTATTTTCTTTTTAAGATATAGAGAGAGCTAAATAAAATACTCCTTGTTTGAAACCCAAAAAATAACCATAATGCTATTTGAAACAACCAAAACACTAATATACACCAATGAATTGCATATTACAGATGTGCAGGGCTGTCTACTATCCCTAGTCACCCATCAAAAGAACTTAGCTGTCTTATTAGATCAAACCCTATAAATTCATCCACTCTTTAAACTCAAGCCAAAGACACTGTCATTTTAAAATCTCAAATCTCCTGTCCAAGGAAGCCAGGTAGGTAATAGTCATCCATTTCCTACTACTTAGAACTGAATATGCCCTTCCCACAATCACTCCACTCTCCCTTAAGATGAAAGAATAATATAAAAGATTGAGGATAAAATATTATAGCTATAACCAATGACGGTGTGGTATATTGAAGATTTACCCATGGTTGGTGTGGTTTAATCATGAGGATGAATCCCAAGTGATTAAATAAAGCCTGTGGGCAAACCTTCAATATACCACATAACAGAGTCAGTTATTGCTATTATACAATGACATTATTTAAGAAAAAAAAAACTTACCCTGGGATTCAGTAATGTTCCATGCAAGAATAAACTATTCTTGCACGGGATGGATCATGTCCATGCAACACAGCAGCGTGTCTTGCATATTCATGAAGGCGTGCTGCTGTAACACCTGCAAGGACATGATCCATGAATGAGTACAGGGAGCGTGTTACAGCAGTGCCCGCACATGTAACACGCCCCTTCACTCAGAAAGCGCCGTTATGGCACTTTTAAAAGCAAAAACACAGTTGTCTGCGGATATACAGCACAATTGTGAAGCATATCTGTAGAATGCATGCCACAGACATGCATCTGGAGCATCTCATCCCATACACCTCACAAAATACATGCTAACACAAAACCCGTTATCCCATACACTTTTAAAGTGCTAAAATTGTCCCTAGTGTTGTGCCCTTGTTCCCCCATTATGGCAGGCATACTCCTAAAGTGAGAAAAAGCTAAATTTTATTTAAACCTTCAAAATCTTTTTTTTATTAAACCAATAAAGTTTAACCATAGCTGAGCAGGTGTGCCCGTCGCGAAGTTATGTATAGCAGAGTACAAACATCAAAAGAAGTTAAATAGAAATATACAGTCAAAATGCTGAAAGTGGGATAGTGTCATGGTTAGAGTGTTCACCTAACATGCAGTCAGTCATGGTTTGAGCCCACTGCAGTCTATACATTTTCATAAGTGGAACACAACTAAAATGTATTTTTTATAAATAGGTAGTGAATATTATGTATATGTTAATCAGGGCAGTGTAGCAGCTCCAAATGTGAGGTATCAGTGAAATTTAAAGTTTAAGCAAGAATTAGCATAGCTAAGTGGATTTGCGCACTGGTAAGCAGGGCTAAGCATCTACCCCTTTAAACAATAGTTATCTTAGCTAAGCAGGTTAGCTTAGCTCAGCAGTTTCCAAACTGTCCAGTAACAGTAAAGGGTGGGAAATTAGCCCTATTTAAACCTCGCAGGCAGGAATACAGCTCATAACCAGTTGTAGCTCCCCACCGTAGGCACTATGGCTGGTGTAGGTGAAGGTGTGAGCTTTCTGGCGCAGTGCTGGGGCATTCAGGAGACCAGGGTCATGGCCAAACTCCTCATTAAAGACCATGAAGGGCGACTGCTGCAGGACCAGTACCAGGGCTCCCAATACAAAGTGGAGGCCTGGGACCATCTTTCCCGAGATCTCACCACTGCCACTGGCATCCCTTGGACTGATGAGCAGGCCCAGCACCACTCTGCCAACTTAAAGCGGAGGAAGAGGGACCTTTTGGACCAGTGGGTCCAAGATACCCGGGCAGGGAATGATCCAGCTATGTGTAAGTATTAGTCAGTTTAAGTGTTCTCCAAAGTCCAGCCTGCGTATGTAATGGATAGGTATGCATAAATGTTTTTTTCTTATCTCCTGTACAGCTGCAGATGAGAGAGCTGTGAACTTGGAAGCCCACACCAGGAGACTGCTAAGGCTGCGTTGCGAGGCAGGTGAGTAATAATCTAGCTGGTATTATGTAGAGCAAATAAATAAAAAGTAGTAGAATGTCACCTTGCAGTATTTAAAAATGGGTGTGGGTTTTAATGACTGAAGAAGCCAGTAGGAGAGTAATAGTGACATACAGGTTATATATCAATAAAAGTGTAATTACTTGTCAATAAAAGTGAAAACCCCAGACTGGTTGTGTTTACTCTGGTATGACTTGAAAGTTTCATGCATCAAGATCTGATATCAGAATAGTAATGCTGTGTTAACCACTGTTTTCCACACTGTGCTATGTCAAAAGGTATGTATAGGAATGTATATAAGAATGTTGTAATCACAAGGTCAGATTGTACAACCAAGAGAGAATTAGACAGAAAACATTCAAAAAAGAAACAGCTGTATCTCAATAGCTTGTTCTGATAAAACACAAACTTGCTGTATTTTTAGCAGAAACAACCACAGTTCAAATCCCGGTAGTGGTAGTAAGCTGTATGCATAATTTCAACTAGGATTTTGTGAATATGTGTAGAAACAGTCAGATAGTGTCAACATAATTTCCCTCCACAGGTCTTCCAGGTAAGAGAAGGTATAAAGTACCTATAACAAGGCTGTAGTTATACTGTGTCCAACAGCCACAGTCCAACCCCAAGGCTGCAAATGACAGCAAGATAAGTACATACACCAAGTGGTCTCCCCCAAGAAATGTTCAAAAGTTTTTTTGCTGTGAC
>NC_056729.1:141384352-141394352 GCF_019279795.1 Protopterus annectens
ATAAATATTCACATTTGTTTCTATGCACATGCTATGTGAAAATACACCCATATTGGTGGCCTGTTGCCATCAATGAAACCTGCATGCTCCTGTAATGGCCACTGTTGTTCCATATATGCATGTGTTCTGCTTGCTCTGCAACTGTGTTAAATCTGGTGTGTTGTGTTAATGGGAATACCTATGCATGCTGTTATAACTAATCCTGAATGCTGTTGACTGTTACTAACCCATATCTGTCATAATCCTGTGACAACACAGCTTGTATGGGAAGGCCGCTTCGACCCACCTGTCCCACCTCAGCTGGCCATGGCACCGGGCACCAGCACATCTGGGCCCCAGCCTGGGACCTCCTCCTCTGTGGGCCCTGCACCACCTTTGGGTGGAACCACTGCAGGGGATGGGGCTTACCCCCTCTTGGACTGGGCGCAGAGGGGAACCTGTCACCCATCAACAGATCCAGGTCATGTTGCGTAAGGAGCTCGATCTGAAGTATTGAGAGCGGCTACGCCAGCTTGAGGGCCAAGTGGTGCTATTAGAGGGTGAGCCTTCCCCTCCTACACAGCCCCCAGCATAGCCACTTTTGAGGCCGTGAAGGTGCAGTGGAGACTGCCCATGGGTGAGGACCTCAGTCCCACTGTTTCCAGTTGGGGGCTCATGGGCTTGCGACTTCCAAACACCCCTCCCTGTCCAAGGTGTTCACCCCCCACATGTGTCGTATACTGGCCCTATATACGTCTTGTGTGTCTTGTCTGTTAACCTACCCAGCCTACCTCCCCAAATATACCTAATACCCCTCCCCAACATCCCACTCTCACCAGAAAAAAAAAGGGCAATCTGTTCCCACAAAAAGATCTCACCCCATACATAGCTGTCCATTTCACACTCGTGTCCATTGGACACATGTAATCTGGTCTAATTGGCATTACAATGAATATATGTTGTCCTCACCCCTCTCCCAGTGGGTTGAGGGTCCAAATGTACCTGCAAATATAGTGTATATGCACAGCTGTTGCTGTAGAAGAAATGGGCAGCTATGGACCTTTCCTATACCCTTCCTGCACATGCCTAGCTATTTTCCCTACTGTCTTTCCCTCTTTGTGCCCTGTTTTACACCACTTTCCTATCAACCTTTTTTTCTTTTCTTTTAAAGGAATTAGCGCAGGGGTAAGCAGCAATAAGCACTGTTAAGCATCGGTAGGTGGATTTGTGCGGGTTTGTGTGGTGGTAAGCCATGACTATAAGAAAACATAAGCGGAGGTTGGCAGTGCTTACCGTCGCTCAAACTCGCGCAAACCCACTTACAACTGCTTAAAAGTGCCTTAATCACTCTGTAGTCAATGTCCCTTGTTCTGCCTAGGAACAAAATAAACTGCCTCTCCAAGGCTTGCACCCAGGACCCTGCACTCCATACGCAAAGTGATTTACCACTAAACCATGGCAAATATACAGTACCTGATGTTTTCACAAACATATCATCCAGCACAATCAGTCAACAGTACAGGAAATGTATTAATATCATACCACACAACTTGTTAATGCAAGAATTCTGGACAAAGTATGCCACACCGTGGGTACAAATAGGGATATATGCCAACTAATGCTCTAATACACTTAAAATGTTGGTAGTTACACAGTTATATGTATTAGAACACATATGTAGAAGGAGATGAAGTCGGAAACACAAAAGTGTTGTCACTAGTTATTGACTTCAATGCTGCAATCATCCATGACAATTGCCACATGAATGAGGAACAAGCCAAAATATGAGCAGAACAAGCATGGACATATGGGCAGATATATATCTGTAAATGTAGAGAGATAGACAGCTATATGTAGATATATATATATTAATGTATGACTCAAAAATAATCATATAACATCAATAGTACATAGATACATACATATGTTCATATGTATATATATATATATATATATATATATATATATATATATATATAAATATATACACACACAGATGTATATATATATATATATATATATATATATATATATATATATATATATATATATATATATATATCACCATATGAGATATAGATATAGCCATATGAGATATATATAGGTACATACATATACACACACACAAAATGTATCAGTAGCCATACATATGTAGAAGTAGTGTGGAAGTACTGGGTGCAAAGTATATCCCTCAGCCACAAACCCTTCAACTGCCACCTGTGAAATGTGTAGTGAAGCAACCATTCCCACAAATGAGAATACTGACATTAAACATATACCCACCCACAATTCAAAGAACATGACACAACACACAGGTATACATACACAGATAACCTTTATTTGTGTACTATACAATAATGTATGCCAGTACTTACACCACATAAGGTTTAAAATATGTAATCATTGATGAATGCAAGGCCCACACAAAACAGTAAATGCAAGCAATGTGTATATATACCATACTATGCTGTCCAGGCCAAGGCCTTCAATTAGTACAACAGTAGAAACAGGATTTGCCTTCAGGATACGTAACAATCAACAATTATGGATGTAGTTCAGCAACCTCCAATGACACCCTGTAGTCAAGCCCTAGGGGGAAAAGTAGCACTTGTGTTAATGTCATAGTATCTTGTACATAATATTGCTTAAACTAACATCTCACTATCACACTGAATGACCCTCGTCTTAACAGTTATACCCCTGAAAAGGTGTCATAGCCTAGGTTAATGGCATAGAACCCCTCCCCCCCATAAAAGGCTGTACAAGGGCAAGGAACACTGTGTACCATACACTTACCTTGGGAATGTACAAGGGCACATATGTGTTCTCAAGCTGTTGCCCCCATATATATGGACTTGGCCCAACAGTTGGTGTGGAAATCCATGACATGACTGGAATGATAGCAGTAATGCTAGCAGTAAATAATGATAGGCCATTACCTAACAACCCTTCCTGTATCACAGCAGGACAATGACTGGCATATATGTGGAGGACAGAGGCAGGAACATAGGGCCATATTTGCATTATTGCTGTTACACATCCTGGAAATTGCTGGTGTTACAGGATTCATTGCAGCATACCCTTATACAGAAATACGACACTGAAATACAAATGGATGCAGCCATGTACTGATAGCACTCAACAGACAAACTGCCACAGATAGAGATGGGACAATACCTGTGTGATGCACAGACAAAACCTAACTGCCAATCCCACTGGTATCATATGGATAGGCCCACAGTTGAGAGTAATGCAGACAGACAACATTCCATGAAAAAGTACCATGTACACAGAAACCCTGTAAGAACAGCAAGATACAATGCACACAACAACACTACTCATGCTGTCTGTTGGTCTGGAACCTTACCCAAACGTGGATTTGGCCTGTGTCTGCAGGTTTTGCTGTAAGAGGTATTGCTACCTGCTGTCTGTAACACTGATATTCATACACAAGAAGGATGTCATCCATACTGGAAAGGCGAAGGGACAACGTCCACAGAAGGCAGCAATTTATAGTACATGGTTGCCATGACAGTGGTTATCTGAAGTACTACAGAGCAGGCTGCATGCAATTAGCAACTGGTGGACACTGACTGGTGGAGAGGCCACCACCTGATCATGTGCAATACCAACAAAAGCATGCTGCAATCAATTCAAACCAGCTCAATCACTCTACTGGAGAGATTGAGAGAGAGAGAGAGAAAACTAATCCAAGAAAGGTCACAAAGCTCAGGGTTGTGTTACAGCAGAAAAAACATAACAGGTATGTGAAACAGATATGCATTTACTTGCATGTAATATATGGCATATAATAATAGGATGTATAATGTGAAAGGATGTATATGTGCCATCAGTACTTGTTCCTGTAATGATGTTCTGCTCAACAACTGCACTGGACAATAGTGTCAGTCTCTGTGGGCAGTGGGGCATACCTGTCGAATATGCAGACCAGCAGTGAATGGTAAAGATGTGACCCATGATATCTGTGTTCTGTAAATTACTGTGGCCAACGGCTGGTGGGGGTATTAATACTGCCATGATAGACAGATGGGTGAGAGACCACACCACCTGCAGGCCAGTCATGTTACAGTGTAGCATAGCATGCCCAACTGCCGTAGCAGTATAATATGCTTATCTAAAGTTTGTCACCATATATACCCCCCTAATGTTAGTCTGTGTTCACATGTGACACCTGTCTGTGTTGCAGCAAGGCAGAACAGTTCAGCTGTGAAGTGTAGAGGGTTACATGAGTGTGGTACAGATGTTCATATGCACCCCACATACAGATACATATATGTGTGATACATATTCACAGCTGTGTATGTCTACAGAACCTCAGACAGTTATACATTTTTATAGGTATACAAAGAACACATAATGATATCTACACATATATGCACATATGTATATATATATATATATATATATATATATATATATATATATATATATATATATATATATAAGCTCAATGCCAAGAAATGTATTGTTATCCCCTTTGGGAAAAAACATGTATCCATGAATTACCATATAGGTGGCAGTACACTAAACACAGAAAGTGTGATAAGAGACTTAGGGACACAGGTGGACAGTGGTCTCACCTTCGATAATCACATCACCACAACAGTCAGGAAATCCTTCTATGTGGCACACCTCATCACGAAGGGCTTTTCATCCAGAAAAAAGGAGGTCATTGTCCCACTGTACTCATCCCTCATTAGACCCATTATAGAATACAACGCCCCATTTGGTATGTACCTCTCAAGACATCTGCAACAACTGGAAAGGCCTCAGAAATACCTCACTAAAAGAATCACAGGCCTAAAGTAGATGCCCCACGCTGACCGCCTTAAAAACTCCAGCTATACTCTGTGCATATCGTCTACTCAGAGGCAATCTCTGCTTAACATACAAGGCCATGTCAAACCCAGAGCTGTTGGACATGCTACACTTAAAGAAATCCCAATCCCTCAGAGCTACACGCTCCAGGGATCTAAACCTTGTCATCACAATAAACAAAACATGCTGGAGGGATAGGTTCCTGACCCAGAGACTCCCCAGACTCTGGAATAGATTGCCCATACATGTCAAGCAGAGTGCCTCTTTGGACCTCTTCAAGAGGAACCTTGACATTTGGATGGGAGAAAGGAAATTCACCCCAGGGATCATGTCAGTCGCCCTGCTAGACAGGGGTCCAGGAAAGTAAATAATGTGGGAAGAAATAGCCAGGGAATTGTTATGGCTAGGCTTGTATAGGCCCTAGGGCTGATAGCCTAGTACCAACCTATGAACCTATGAACCTATACATGTCCCCTGGCATGACATGTGTGAGAGAACATCACATATCAATAGACAACATACCTATACACCAGTACATGGCTGCAAGATGGAGTGTGGAGTGTGGTGTGTAACCCATGTTGGGAACACATCGCAATTGTTTGAGAATGAGGGATATATATGGTGGTGAAGGGTATTAGACACATATTGGTATTTAGGTCTGGATGGGTGACAAACAAGACAGCATACAGGGCTGGTATATGACACATGTGGTGGCTAAACACTGTGGACGAGTAGTTACATTTGGAATGTGGAGGCCATTGAGCCCCCACATGAGAACAAAGAGAACATGGAGCCCAATCATGGACAATCATGACAGCATCTACATGGACATAGAGGTGTCTGGGCTGTGGGCTGGGCAGGAGGAACATGCATGTTGAAACTTGTGTATGTGTACTGCCTGCCTCCAGGTGATGTAGCACATATCCCATGTCTCTGTGGAGCTCCCTATGCACAAGACCCTTTACCTAACTGGGTGACAGACATATGTCTGTGTGTGCTCCATGGGGGGAGCACCATCCCCTGAGGTGGTTCACATGAAAGTAGTGATGGAACAGTAGATAATGAGGTTCCATGGTGGGTCACGAATGTGATGTGGACTGGTAACATGTGCACATTAGGTGGGAATGGTGTTCCTGATGGCAAATAACCCCTACACATACTGGTGTGTAACTGTCATGGAACATATGTGGGTTGTAATAGTCCACACAATCCCAGAAAATGTCCAATAGCATGCATAGATATCCCCAATATCACAGAATGACAGATGGGTAGCAATCACATAGCAGGCATAGCACATGCATATATGGAAACATAGTGGCAGTGACAATGGCATGCAGGTGAAATACTCTGTAACAGCCCAGCAGCTCTAGTTTCCCCACAGGGAGCATTTCTATAAACACATAGCAGAAAGTGTTGTACAATACAATATATGACCCAATGGTACATATACCGGAGACATACCACTACCGTTGTGTGAACATTAAGTTGGAGCTGATATGGTGGTGGGAGACTGATATGTGTATTGTATTATGGTAAACTTGACATATGAGTTGCTCAGACATATTTCCATCATTATGTCTTTCTGGGAGTATGGCGCACCCGAGGAACCCCACATACAGTGCCGCTGAGGATGAAATTATAATCACCAGCATCATCCAGAACTACCAGCTGTTGTTATCACAGACAAGCCAGGATCAGCAGGCAAGAACAGCCATGTGGAATGATGTGGTCCCCAGGGTGAATGAGGTGGGGATGCACAGCCGTACATATGAGCAGGTCCGCCACCATTGTAGTGACCTGCTCTGCCATGTATGTCACCATGCCACTGCTGTGTGGGGTGTCCACTTTGCAACAGGGAGGGCCATATCATCCATCCCCCCCTCACCAGAGTGGAGGAGCTGTTCATGAGCCTGGTAGCACCTACTAGCCCACAAGAGCTACAGACTTATACAGTCATAGAGGTGGGTGCTACACACACACACACACACACACACACACACACACACACACACACACACACACACACACACACACACACACACACACCAGACATGGAGCATGCAGCTAAGGTTCCAGGGCATATCAGTAGACTACTGTAGTATATGCTTCTGTACAGGTAGATCATGCATTTGTGAGATGTGGGGTCTGTTGCTGTGTAGTACTGATAAGCAGTGATGCATAATCTGTAGTACTGTGGACTTCAGCTGTTGTTGTACTATTGCAGCCACCCTGTAGCAATGCCACAGCTGTGGCCACTAACATCAACTCTCTCCCATCTCAATGTAGGTACCTCTGGGATACCAGCAAGGCAGCGACCGGATGCCAGTGAGTATGGTTTAAGGTTATGTTTGGCAATTCACTGTACATGTCATACCTAAGGTGTACACCATGTACACATCTAACACACCTACCCATAATGCATGCTGTACATGTGCACTGACAGAGCACACCCCTCACTAATGGGATTACCAGCCTCAAGCACATGCAACACAGTCCATCTCAGACAACTGTGGCTACACTCCAGTGCACATTGCCCAGGCACAGCTGCCATCTGCCCAACATACACAGCTATGTCATACACAGAGCAGTTGAACATACTACACATAAAGACATCCCACTCCCCCTGCAAACACATGCTCCAGGGTCCTAAACCTCATCAACACATTACACAGAACATACTGGGGGGATAGGGCCCTGTCCAGGGGAATTCCCACACTCTGGAATGGATTATCCATACATGTCAGGCAATGCTACTCATTGGCCCTCTTTACAGAAACACTTGACAACTGGATGGGAAATGGGGAATTCACCCTGGGTAGTATATCTGTGCCACAGCCTGACAGGGGCACAGGGGAACCCCTGTGGATAGGCTTATGTAGTCCCCAGGACCAATAGACCAGTACTCACCTATGAACCTGTGTGTACCACAGGCAACATCAACCAGGGCTCAATAATGGTCAATAATGGTCTCTACACTCACCATAGGTACAGTACATTGTGTCTGTGGTCGGTCTAATGGTAGTCTATCACTCATACATGCACCACTGATGATGACATCTGTAAATACACATCAAGCATTCATTAAACACATGTCCACATGTGACCCAGAAACACACAGAGGCTGTGAGCAGCAGCGGACACACAATTGACACACAGATACACATCCTGCAATGGTGTATACACCTATGAGGTATGGTGTACAGTACATGCCAGGGTGCTTAGCAATGCTGTAGACATGGGTGCAGTGAGTTCCAGGGGGAGGGCCATCACCTACTAACAGAAGCCATGCATCACAGCCATGTATAATGTTGGTAACGGGGATTGACTATAGTTGTACTGCATTCTATTGAGCGCCACATGTCCTGCATGCTGACATGTGTGTAATTACAGGTTTGTGTGTGATAATGTACTGCATCACCTGCTAGTGTGTGTGTTATGGGGGTGTGGGAGCTGTCTGTAGGTGCTGTCTGGTGGAGTGTACGGGTTGCCATGTATGTTGACTGCATGTGTGTGTATTTCTGTGTGTGTGGCCATGTCTGCACACACATGTGTGTGTGGGTGTGTGCGTGTGCATGTAAGTGTGTGTGTGTGTGTGTGTGTGTGTGTGTGTGTGTGTGTGTGTGTGTGTGTGTGTGTGTGTGTGTGTGTGTGTGTGTACTGTTTAGCGGTGATGTACAGGTCTTACAGTCTGTTCCCTGTTTTCCCCTCACAGGTGGTGAGGTGGGGCTGGGTCCCCCCACAGGGAATCTGATGTCACTGATACAGACAGTGACCATGAGGATAGGTGTGTTAAGGCACAGGAAGGGTCATCAGGGGCTGCCGCTGGACCACCAATTGACATCCCACATGTATCCACCCCATCCATGCACACAGTCACACTGCCTCTACATACCTCATCACCATTGGCCTTAGCTGAGGGACATTCTATGGTTGGCATTTGCCAGGACAATGTGGTATCTATGGCACATGTGTCAGGACACAGCAGCCATAGCCAGTTGTCTGGCGAGGTACCACATAGATATTCAGGGGTGCCCGTCAGAGCACTGCTGGTCATCATGCCCCTGGCAGATATGCCACATCTATTTCAACCACACTCGTGTTCCAGACTGTCATGAAGGCACAGGCATGAATGGAACGGTACACCAGGCAGGGTCTAAGGGTGCAGAGGGCTCATCACACCTCTGTAACTGACAGCATCCATGACCTAGCAGGTGACATCCATAATTACACTGAGGTCATGGATAGACGGTGGGGTGAGACATTGGATCTCATCCACAATGTCATGTCCATGCACCAGGACAGGGCGGGATGGTTGCGACGGCCACGTGGATGTATGCCAGCATCACCAGCAGCTGAAGGTCACTGTGGATGTCCCACCAGTCACAGCCGCTCCCATAGTTGCAGTATCAGCCCCAGCACTGTCGGGGGATGCTATCCACAGACCATCATAGCAGACCACATGCACATGGCCCTGGCCAGTCCCAGGAGGGACCTGGATCCAGTGGACATCTGCCAACCGTGTGGGGACAATTCTCAATCTGGCTTTGTACCTGATACTGCCTGTAGCACCCCTGCCAGGCACAGGTCTGTGGCCGGAGATGTTGAACTGCAAACCCTGCCAGGTACAGTCTGCAGCTGTATCACAATTCCCTGTATAGGGCAGCCACATGGAGGAACTGTGTGCATGCAGACACACACATATAAACAACAAACCTAGGGCAACCACATACCTGCACACATGACATCACCAGTGGCCCATAACAGTACTCTGCCCCCTCACACACACACACACACACACACACACACACACACACACACACACACACACACACACACACACACACGTTGTCAATTGTATGGCTCAGCTTAGGCCTCTGGCAAATCAACAACACACCATGTGCATATGATGATACCTGTGCCATTCCCTGACATCCGTAACATCAATGCAGGGACAGGCTAACATGGTGCTGATGCACAGGGTGACAGTACAATAGTGTAGCAATGGAATGATGTGTAGCATGTTGTCAGCAGTACTGTGAAATGCTAATATCTTGGAAGGTGTAGCTGTGCAGCCATGATGCATCATAGCTGTAATTAACAATGTTGTGCTGTTGTCACCATTATCTATTCTGATTGTGTTGTGTTTGTCCATGTGCCACATGGCTGATGGGTGTAGTGGTAT
>NC_056729.1:141399352-141581852 GCF_019279795.1 Protopterus annectens
CACTATATGTGGAACTTCGGACACACCCTGTACAGTCCAGAGGTATACACATAATCCCTTAGTGCATCACATGTGTACCAGGCCTGACAATATGGATGTAGACAGCCATGTAGATGGGTATAACACATAACGACTGGTATACATTTGGCACCATAGGTGTTGGAGTCACACACTCCTGCCTGGCCTGACACATAATGACTGCTGGTACAGGGGTGCCATGGACACATACTACCCACTAGATATTGACATACATCTGTACAGCATCCCACTGCTCTGTCTGACATACATGGAGTATAAGGGAGGCCCAGCAGCACTACATCTGACAAGTATCCACACATAACATCCCACTGGTTAAGTACACTAATCTGGTAGGCATGTAACAATGCACTGTGCAAGCTACAGGCAGACTGGCTCATCACTGGCCTACATCTCATATGGGGGAATGCACATGTACCTGCATATATAGCAGGCTCAACAGCCATGTCACAGCATGGGGTAAGATACACCTGTGTGACAGTGCATAACCACAACCAATGTGAACATAGCCACAGCCACATATGGTAAGCTAGCATACTATTACAGCATATGGACTATCTGTTCTACACCATCCTCATATGTGCCACTCAAAGAATGACCCTACATATACTGGTCTGCTACACAGTTTGGTCTGATGGCTGTCTGTGGTATGGGACATGTGTGTGTATGGCCCTATAAACATGTATAGCAAAACGGTACCATACAGTGGGGCAGAATGTAACATCTGATAGATAGGGAGCTAGAACAATGACATCTACCACAGTCTGTACACAGGCTGAAGTATATATTAACAATACACATACTGCCAACATTCACCATCACTACATAGACCTCAGTACTGTACAAACATCCACAGAATGTGCAGCTTACATCATGACGTATAACCATTACTGTACATGACATGTGTAGCAGTCTGATATATCACTGACTTGTTATCAGATATGATGACAGTATTTATGGTATAAAACACATATGCACCACTTCATGCACGCCATATGTACAAAGGTTGACAGTGGTGTGGCTGACAGCACATACACATGGCCAGTGTAGACATGTTGCTGTGATAACCTCATATATTATCCATTGTTACGGGGTTTGTTGCAACATATGCCCTATGAGGGATATGAAGTCAGTAACTGTCACGGCCTTCACCATCTACAGACTGCAATCCTCACACTACCTTCTGCATTCCACAGATAGATGCACTGTGGCTAACACATGAAACCATAAGCACAACAGTGCCCAGTCTGCAGATGACCCTGCAGATGAGGTTTCCTCATATACATGGAACTGACATGGGAGGTATTGTGACATGTATGACAGGCATATCCAGACAAACACTGTTAAACCAACATTACTCCAAATGCAGTATAGCAGCACTTACAGTCTGTAGTCAGGTCAGGCACATCCCCCTCCTGTTTGCTGCCCTCTTTCCACAGAGTTTGTTGTTAGAGGTAAATCCCCAATCCATCTGAGATGCTGTTTGCCAAACATCAGATCTAGTTCCTGCTCACAGTGACTGCAAAGGCCCAACACCACCATGATGTTCCTAGGTATTGGAGTGTGTTTCCATGCAATTGGCTATGGGATTGTTACCACAGCTGTTTCACATGCAATCAGCTAGAGGAGGGCTGCAATTCATGCAGAGGCCATTAGCTGATCATGAGCATCATGTAAAATACACATGCTGCTGCTGCCTAAGCAAGGGTGTGCATCTCCACATCCACCAGAGAGGGAATGGGGGAGGCAGACAGAGTCAGATACATATCAGGGAGGGGTGGAAGAGTAAAACTGAAGCATGTTTGTGTCACACACCTACCAGCACAGGGTATCAAACCCCCAACAACTATGTAGTGCTATCACAGTTTGATGCAGTTACTGGATGCAAACATGGGTTACCTGATGTGGAGCACTCAGAACATATATGTGAGGGTGAGTAACATCTGCAACAGGGATATGGTAGATATACGGTAGGTGTCGTACACGTGCCTTTCTGCAAGAACAGGTGTCAGTGTCAACACAGGCACACTCACACAGGGATGCACACACATTGACACACTTGGCAGGACCAGGAGTGTAACTCATCACTAGTGGGATTGCCACAACACATCAATATACAGGTATCACATGCACCACATGGGTCATACGGAGGCCGTATGAGCAAAAAGTATGAGGAGATGTCAGACATTAGACAGCATGCTTCAGTATGCCCTGGGGGGTTGTAGTGAGTGTGGATGTGGACATACGCACCATACAACACACACACATGAACACACAGGGTGCCAGTTCTGACATGCATGGGTGTATGTCTACATGGGTGTGTGGTGGTCAACTGTGCCAGCAGGCTGTACAAGGGTAGGCAATGGGTATACCTTGGCATCAGGCCACACAACAATGGTCTGCATTGTGGCTCAGGCCTGTAGTTACTGCACTTGCCCACACAGGTGGGTATTATACCCCCCATCCAGTCACCTGGGTGACTATTGTGCATGACCAATGCTGTATACCACATGCCATATATATGTTCCTTAGTCCATTACATGGATGGTGTCTGGGATGTGCACACCTCCCACATGCATGTACAGTGACATGTGGAACTGTACCTGGGGTGTCTGGCCAATGTTGTGAACACAGATTATCATCAGATGTGCCAGTCTTGCCCACCTGTGGCAGGAACTGGTGATGGGCAGCAGGTTTACCCTTCACCTACATTGATAGCATGCCAACAGCATTCCCTGATGTCAGTGTCATCTGTCCATACAGGGCATGTTGTCAGGCATGGTATGTCCATTGTGAGTCACATGTGAAGGCACCACAGGTGGTGCAGGTGTCCATTGGGGAACATTGTGGAGGTGCACTGTCTGCATGTACGTGCATTTTGGACAGATGGGCAGGGTGACATGCCCTCTGTCGGCCACTGCAATCACTGCATAGTTATTATCAGTGGCCAATATGCAGTGTACTACCCACATATTGGCTGTTGCCTAGGCATGTGTGTGTGTGTGTGTGTGTGTGTGTGTGTGTGTGTGTGTGTGTGTGTATGACACATGGGTTGAGTGTGTGCTCTGGGTAATAGTGGGGTTGCTAACTTGGATTGGCTGGCCTTGATGTCACATGTATGCATCTGGGTTTGCTCTCCAGTCTCCCAGCTAATTTACATCTGTTATCCCTGTTTGGTTGACATTGTGATATATAGTAGGTCCACCATATAAGAAATAAGCAAAACCCCCTCCATATTGCCCACAGGTGTCACACACACACACCTTTCCACAGGATACAAGTTACACACACACCTGTCATGTCTGGGAGTAGAACCCAACCTAACTAGTTTATTACACTACAGCACTACACAGTTATAGTACATGCCACTGACATTACTAGAGTACTTCTTCCCCAAAGGTGTATTTCACAGTGACTGACATCAGCAGGATTATCAAAGTAGGGCATTTCAACTGTACTGTGAGTGAGTGGCCTATGATGCATTGCTCCCTACACAGACAGTGAGACACAAACAAAACATCCACAACTGTCATGTGTGAGTATAGAACCCCTGACCAAGGCCTATTTCACACTATAGCATGGAGCTGTTATAGGACACACCACCAGGATTATTAGAGACATCCTTCCCCAAAGGTGTATTTCATACTGAATGACATGAGCAGGTTTACCAAAGTAGGGCATTTCAACTGTACTGAGAGTGACTAGCCTAAAATGCATTGCTCCCTACACAGTGAGACACATGCAAAACATCCACAACTGCCATGTGGGGGTATAAAACCTCTGATTAAGGCCTATATCACACTACAGCATGGAGCAGTTATAAGTCACACCACAGGGGTTACTGAAGAACTTTCTCCCCAAAGTTGTTTTTCATAATGAATGACATCAGCAGGATTGGCAAAGTAGGGCATTTGAAATGTACTGCGAGTGAGTATCCTATAATGCATTGCTCCATACACAGGCATTGAAACACATGCAAAACATCCAGAACTGTCTTGGGTGGAGATGGAACCCTACCACAGTTCTAAATCACACTACAGCAGTACGCAGTTACAGGATGCGTGACAGAGATTACTGGGCTATGACTTTCCCAGAGGTGTATTCCTAGGTGAGTGACATCAACAGCCTTGCCAAGGTTCAGTGTATGAATTCTAAGGAGTGTGTGTGACCTAAAAAGCATTGATCGTTACTTAGTCAGAAACACAAATTCACAAACACACAGTTGCCATGTCTGTGGTTAGAAAACCTACCTAACTACTTTCTCACACTACAGCAGTATGCAGTTACAGGACACGCTACGGAGATTACTGGGGAATGATTTCCCCAGAAGTGTATTTCTAGGTGAGTGACCTCAGCAGCCTTGCCAAAGTTGAGTATATGAATTGTATGGGGTGTGAGTGGTCTAAAAAGTATTGTTCTCTATTCAGTCAAACACACACACACACACACACACACACACACACACACACACACACACACACACACACACACACACACACACACACACACACAGATTCACACACAAACACACAGTTGCTAGGTCTGAGGTTAGAACACCTACCTAACTACTTTATCACACTACAGCAATTCACAGTTACAGGGCGCACTACAGGGATTACTGGGCTATGGTTTTCCCAGAGGTGTATTTCTAGGTGAATGACATCAGCAGCCTTGCCAACGTTGAGTATATGAATTCTAAGGAGTGTGTGTGTGACCTAAAAAAGCACTATTTGTTACTCAGTCAGAGACACAACAACACACAGTTGCCAAGTCTGAGATTAGAACACCTACCTAATTATCACACTACAGCAGTACACAGTTACAGAAAGTGCTACGGAGATTACCAGGTTATGATTTGCCCAGAGGTATATTTCTAGGTGAGTGGCATCATCAGCCTTGCCAAAGTTGAGTATATGAATATTATGGGGTGTGAGTGGCCTAAAAAGCATTGATTTCTACTCAGTAAGACACACGCACAGATTCACAAACAAACACACAGTTGCCACGTCAGAGGTTAGAACACCTACATAACTACTTTATCACACTACAGCAGTACACAGTTATAGGATGGGCTACAGAGATTACTGGGCTATGATTTCCCCAGAGGTGTATTTCTAGGTGAGTGAGAGCAGCCTTGCCAAAGTTGAGTATATAAATTGTACGGGGTGTGAGTGGCCTAAAAAGCATTGCTCTCTACTCAGTCAGACACACACAAAGATTCACACACAAACACACAGTTGCAACGTCTGGGGTTAGAACACCTACCTAATTATTTTATCACACTACAGCTGCTTGCAGTTACAGGACATGCTACTTAATTACAGGGCTACAATTTCCCCAGAGGTGGTGTATTTCTAGGTGACATCAGCAGCCTTGCCAAAGTTGTGTATATGAATTGTACAGAGTGTGAGTAGCCTAAAAGCATTTCACTCTACAGAGTCATAGAGACACACACACAAACACACAGTTGCCAAATCTGGGGTTAGAACTACTACCTAACTAGTTTATCACTACAGCAGTGCGCAGTTATGGGACACGCCATGGGGATTACTGAGCTACAGCTCTCCCAAAGGTGTATTTCACATTGGATGATCTCAGCAGGCTTGTCATGATACTGCTATGGGGAGGGCAGTGTGGGCATGGGCCGTAACCCATTCATGTAGGGCTTGACATGCCACATGCGGGCACACACGGGGTCATATGCCACAGGTAAGAGTATACAGCTACTAGGTGACTACTTCCTTGCACAGTCATGTAGCTACAATACACTCTCATGCTGACAGATACTGGTGGCTAGTATCTGCAGTGAGTGAGACCTGCACCTCATGTGTTTGGGGCCCTTTAGCTGTATGCTGGGTGGTACAGGCCCAGATGTCTCCTTGTCATGGTCACCCTCTTCCACACATCTATGTCCGTCTACCTTGGGCTTATTATAATGTGTTGTCCTTACATGTGTGTCTGTATTCCTATCCACTGTGTGTGCAAGGCAGGAGTGGTGCATACTGACGTGTCTGCAATAAGAACTGCAACTGCCAGATATGTCTGGTCCACTGGTGTTTCCTGACATGGCCTTCATGTGTTACAGTGTGTGAGCATGCCCGGTACGGCCATCTATATTGCATGTGTGGATCAAGTCCAAGTAGTTTGTACCACGGTGCTGACCTTTGTGTTGTACACAGACAGGTAGCATGCTGTGTCTGCAGGGTATACATCGGTCATTGGCATTGACTGTTGCTGCATTTCTGCATAGCGGGGGGGGGGCACCTGACTGTTTCTACATTTCTACACAGGGGTGGGGGGCACACCTGACTGTTATTATAAGTGCACATAGGATGGTGGGGCACACCTCACACTTTTACACATTTGCTGGGACTGTACTGGTATGTCGGGTACACCATTTCAGTCTGTAGTCTTACCTATCGTGCTGGCCAGAGGTATACCAGTGTACTACAGATCTTAGCTTTAACTACCTACATATTAGTTTCTAACTTCCTAGCCTTCACAATGTACATCCAACTGCCTGGCTTGCTGTAGACTGTCTGTTTAGGCCTGGGGGAGGGGTTACCCATAGGGCTCATTCAGAGGCCATAGCACAGCATTTGTTTGTGTTTGTCTACACCTATCCTGCTGGCTGTGACTGTTGTTGGGTATATGCCCCCCATCTGGCATGTGTGAGTCACTTACCTTGCGGGTGTCCCAGTATTGAGGGTGGTGCTGCAGGGTTGCCTATGTTGGATGTACATAGTACACTCCCTATACATGGTTGAGCTCAGGTAGTGTCATGTTTAGCATCCCTTTTACTGTATGTGCGAGTTAGAGAGAGGTGTCATTTCCTGGGTCCTTACTGTTTCAGTGCATGTGCTATGTGTTGCCTCTTTGCCAAGGCCAAGGCATACTGGGCATGCCTCCTTCTGCCTACTGGGGCAGGCTCAGGTTGTTCCTCCTCCGAGTCACTCTGCGCCTGTGCAGGCCTTGGCACTGGTGGGGGGATCTGTGGCCCTGCCCAATGCTGTTCCTGCTGCAGCTGTTTCTGCAGGATCATATTGTGTAGCATGGCACATGCAAGGCAAGGACAATTTGAGTACATGTAGTTGGTGAGTACTGCAAGGCTCCATCGGATGTGTCCAGGCACTGGAACCATGACTTGAGCATCTCAAACACATGCTCTATTATGATTCGTGTTTGTGCATGTGCCTCATTATGGAGTTCTTGTTTGGATGTATGTGCATTTCTGATGGGTGTCATCAGCCATGGCTCCAGTGCGCATCCAGCATCCCCCACTAGGTGACCGTGTGGGTCCCCATTGGCAAATGTCTGGTACAGCTGCATCAGATGCCAGATGTGGGAATCGTGGTATCTTCCAGGGCAGCCAGCACACACATTCATTATTATGCCCTGGACATTGCACACTACCTGGCAGTTGATGGAGGGGAACCCCTTGCGGTTGATGTAGGCCCTACCCAGCTCACCTGGTGGTGCTTTAATTTATATGTGCGTGCAGTCTATTGCATCCACTACCTCAGGGTATTCTGCTATTTGGTGGAAGAGACGCATATTGCTGGCCAATGCCTCACAGCTGATGAGGAAATATACGTGCTCACCAACATGTGCTGACATGGCATCCAGGAACTGCTGGAGTACCCTGGAAGCTGATGCCTGTGAAATCACCATCATATCCCCATTTGGTCTTTGGAAGGTACCTGTAGCTAGTATTCTTAGGCCTACACATACCTTGGTATCCACTGGAATGGGTTCCCCTCTGTTAGTTCTGTGTGTGAGGCGTGGCTGGCACAGCTCAACAATTTGCTGTAGAAACTCCCTGTCCACCCTATAGCATTCCACTATCTCCAGCTCATGTAGCCCTTGGTAGGTTACCCTGGGTCTGTACACTCTTCTCCGTCTCCTGACTGTGGGTTGCTCTGCAGCATTCACATCCTCACCACCCTCAGCCTCTTGCACATGCTGGTTTATGATAGCAAAAGCAGCCCCTAACATTTTTTCTCTTGCTTTCGTTTTGTAAAATTTCCCCATCTGTATACACCAGTGGTGCAGAGGTTTTGGGAAAAACAAAGGGGAAAGGTGTTTGCATAGTTTATATTGGTGTGCTAGGCTGGGCTGGGCTGCTGCCTGTGTAATTGGCTGTTTCTGATACATTTCACCTGTCAGCTAAGCTAGTTCTCCTTGATTACCTTCCTATTGCTGTTTTCCCTTCCCATTGCCTCCCTGTTTAAGCCGGAGGCATGCAGCGCAAATAAAGTGCTCAAATGTGCGCAGAGCTGCTATTTCCTGGTTTAACTTCCCTTTTCTTCCTTTAAAACCCGGTGCACGGCACGCACACCTGCTTACACTTTGTAAAGAGTGCTAGGCAGTTTGAACACACCTCTAGCTTTGCTGTGCTAAGCTAGGAGCGATCCCAAGCCACAGGGCTCCAATCCACTTACAGTATGCCTGACACACCCCCATGATGTCACCTATATCCTAGTCTTGCACCCAGCTATTTATACTCTTATACTCTTGGGACCTGCTTCACACCCTGGGGAAAACTGGAATTCAATATCTTTCCCCTCATTTGCATAGGATTGCCTGCTAATGCATAGTTACATGTCCCACACTGAGCCTCCCTCCTTAGCAACCATTACTCACTGGCCAGGTTGTCTTATGCCTGCCATTGACTTGCATGGCAGAATATTGATTTTAGTCAGAATGCTTATTTTAGGTTTTTTAATTATTTTCCCCCCAATCCCATTTGCTCACTGCTGCCCTATGCTTAAACAGCCAAGATCGTCAAAAAACAAATAAAAGTTTTTTTTTAAAACAGTTTGCAATGCCAGTGGCCTTCTACTTGGCCATTGGCATGCTTCCTCAATAATATGCAGCCTTTATTTGGAGCTGTCATAGCTCCATTTTGTAGTTTGCAGAAATGTACTCGGTTACTAAAGAGTAAATTTCTGCAGACTGTACTTGTCCTGCACTGACAGCTGCCGGCTTCCTGGATCACAGATTGCCCTCATTTGCATGGATTTGACCTGCAAATGAGGGTAATTTGCATACAGGAGCTCGGTCCATGCAAGATTAGCCTAAGAGCTCATGTGCACGTCCTAGGAGCTCGTTCCTGGATCACACGTTGGCCATATTGTCAAAAATAGCTCTAAGACTAATCCTGCATACTATAAAGGGCTTTGTAAATCTGGGGGATATATATATATATATATATATATATATATATATATATATATATAAAACAAAACAAAACAAAAATGATGACCATATATGTATGCAGTGCAGTTGGACATCAGATACACACTCTGAACCTCTTACTGCAGCAAATTTGTCCAAAGGCTGTCTAAATGGGGTTGAAGGGGCCCAAACTAGGGACCTCTTTTAATTACTGCCGTTATCCCTTCCTCCTCAGCAGAACTGTTCTGTCTTGCAACAAAATAATAAGGCCTGCCAAGACTTGAACCCAGGGTCCTGCAAACTACAAACAACGTAATGTATCATTACACCATCTGAGCCCTATAAAACAGCAATGACATTCCCAACATATCAGTTAGTGCAGTCTTTCAGCAGTAGGGAAGGGAGTCTGTAGACTCAGTCAGGTTCTCTATATATACATGTATATATGTATGGAGATGCATATATGTGGACAAATCTATACATAATACATACATATATAGAGAGATATACATCCACATTTATATCTACATATATGCATACACACATATGTATAGAAAGGTGAATAAATACATAAGCACTCTACCTTCCTTCTACAGCCCAGCACTTCCTCAAATTCCTTAGTAAGCACTAACAAACTATGTGAGGAGGCAAAACACAGTGCTTTTGAAAGGTTATTAGTGATATTTGCACTGTTCTTTCCTGTTTTGGTTCACTAACAAACTAGAGCACTACTCCCCCTTATACTATCCAGAAGTACAAGGCTCCCTATTCGTCCATTCCGGACAATCAATAAATCAGTTCTTTAAACTATCCAAGCATGTCCAAAGTGCAGTTTCAGGTATACTCTCCAGTCCAGCTGGTGAATCTGGGAATCTTGAGGCAATGTTACAATTGCCTTATGTACACAGACAACCCTCTCCTCCTTCCAACAAACTCAAATCTATGTGAGAGATGCAACTATACAGCCAAACTGAAGGCCGAGCTCTCTCAACCCAAGACAGACACAGTCAGTCAGGAGGAGAAGGAAACCACTCGCAGCACACAACCTTCCCTCGCTCTGGAATAGAATCCCAGTCCATGTTAGGCAGAGCGCCTCGCTGACCCTCTTCAAGAGAAATCTTGATGAGTGGATGGGAAATCGTAACTTTACTCCTGGGATCACTTCTATGGCCCTGCTGGACAGAGACTCAGGAATCTAGTCTAAAAGGGTGGCGAAAGCCAACACATTCTGACTAGGCTTATAAATGCCCTAGGGCAGATAGCCTAGTGCCTACCTACCTATGAACCTATGAACACACACACACATATATATATATATATATATATATATATATATATATATATATATATATATATATATATGTGTGTGTGTGTGTATGTATAAATAAATATACAGAAATATATGACAGCTACAAACACATCCAATCTGAGTGTCATGCTGCTGCACACTAGAAGTCTAAATCTGAAAATGTACCCACTGGAAGTATTCCTTAAAAATGAGGAACTATGACATCTGTGCTGTAACAGAGACCCAGTTAAATGCAGCAGGAAGCACCCCTGCACTACCAGCCTTTAACTAGCCTATAACTCATTCAACAACTTTTGGCTGCAGAACTTGGACTGAAGCACAAAGGTGGTGATATTTTCATATTTATTAAGGATGCACACACCTCCAGAGTGGTAGAACAATGTTATGTATTACAGATCCTGCAGGGGTAGCTAACATTGGGTAAGACAGTTGTTCAGGTTGTAGCCTGCTATACGTCCCCAAACATGTCGCAAGACTCACACTCCATGTGCCTAAACACCCTGGAGAATAGTAATGTCCAACCTAACACTCTCATACTGGTTGACTTCAACTACCCTACCATTACCTGGGAAAGCGTCTCATGTACTGATGCACATGCTCATCATGTCGACCTGGTCCTTGCTAACATGGGCGACTGTTGCTCTACATGAATAGTCAACTCCACTCTTGTTATATCTTAATTAACACAAATTAATCACCTTTGGAAATCCACAGCCTTCCCATCCACAAGTAACCACCATGAAAAGCCTGTCCAAAGCTAACTATGGCCTCATAACAACAGAGGTGGCTAACCTCACGGCAGCCTATTTGCATGACTGCTGAATCAAACAAAAATGCACTATGAACATGTACACAAATTAATGGATACTGCCATACCCAATAGAACCAGGACCCTCACCTCCAAAAAAAGGAAGCCGATCTGGTGGTCCCTGGCCATAAAGAAACTGTACAACAGAAGGAGGGAACCAATATGGAATAAGGTAAAGTCCCAAGACTGGAAAAAACCCTTATCAGCCTCAATTAAAAGTTGAGATCCCTCATCAAATACTACAAAGTTAGCTGTGAAAACAGAATTGGAGCACATAGTAAAGACAACCACAAGGCCTCATACAGTTATGTAAATAATCTCCATGGCAACACCAAGATATGTTCTGAGCTACTAGACAATGGTACCTCCTAGACTGAGCCAACAAATATTGCCAATATACTGGCTGACATACTGAGTGCAAACTTTACCCCTCTCTCCCCCCTCAAAGGACCAATCACAGTACCAGTACACTGCCAGGCACCCAGTATTACTGCTACACAGGTTAAAACACCACTGTCCAAGGCCAAGAATACAGCTTCTATGGGGCCCTGACAATATCCCTGGCTGTGTTCTACATGAACTACAAAGTGACCTGGCACCTCACCTTTGTGCTCTTGTCAAGCACCACCTCAACTCAGGCTTTGTCCCTACTGAATTGTGCACTGCTACAGTCACCCCTCTCCACAAATGAGGTGCAACTACAGACCCTGGGAAATTCCACCCCATCTGCCTGACAAGTCTGTTATGCAAAGGTATGGAATACATCATCATGCACCTAATAAACAGGGATATGGGAATCTGCAGACTCAGGATCCCACACAGTTTACTTTTGTGAAGGGTAGATCATACCTGCTCAATCAACCTGGTCAACTTTTTGGTGTCAGTCACCTGAGCTGTAGATGAAGGCAAGGTGCCACGTACAGCCTACCTTGATCTGGCCAAAGCCTTTGATAACATTCCCCACTCATGGATCATGCAAAAACTCACTAAGCTAAGCATCAACCCCTATATCACTAGGTGGGTTGCATATTGGGTCACAGATAGGACTCGCAGTGTGGAAATAGCTGACTCCAAGTCAGACTGCTGAGCAGTAATAAGTGGAATTCCACAGGGTTCTGTCCTGGGTCCTGTCATGTTTGGTATCAACTTCTCTGAAGTCCATGCCAACATGAAGGGGCTTTGGCTGACAAAGTTTTCAGACAATTGCAAGTTGGGAGCTATTATTAACTACCCAAGTGATGTTGGCATCCTACTGAAAGGCCTCACTGAGACCAGTGACTGGTGTCAGAGCCATGGCCTTAAGCTCAATGTCAGAAAATGTGTTGTCATCCCCTTTGTGGAAAACCCTGTTCCCATGATTTACCACATTGATGGTAGTTCCCTGAACAAAGAAGGTGTTATAAGAGATCTGGGTACACAGGTTGACAGCAATGTCTCTTGACCACCACATTGCCACTGTTGTCATAAAGTCCTTCTATGTGGCACATCTCAGTACTAACGCATTAGCATCCAGGAAGGAAGAGGTCATTGTTTCCCTGTACTCTTCTTGACAGAGTGACACAGTTTGTTTCAGCATACATATTCTGATGGATGTGAGGTAGGTAAATGAAATGTATGTCCTCATTTTCTGACAAAAATCATATCATTACAGTGATTTACCAGAGAAATGATAATAATCTGTAAAACAGACCAGAAATATGAGCAATAAACCTGGACATCCTGAAAAAATCCAGCCAGTTGACAGGTATGCTCAGAAGCCCATTCTTCAATGAATCTGGACCAAGGCTGACAAAGTGTTGGTGGAAGCCATGAAAATGGGGATGTATCTGAAGTACTGGGGTAGATAAGCTAACACAGTTGTTGTAGTAACACCCTCCTGTGTGCTCTAACATATTTACTGAAATAGCACAGGTAATTGAATTAGGACATCTCCTATGGGCAATTACATGTGTTTTTGCAAATATATCAGGCAATATGGGGATGTAACAGCAGTGACAAACATACACCAGTGTAAAAGTGCATACCCACAACCAATGTCATCACAGTCACATACTGCTAAGTCCAGTGAACAGTAGAGTATATGGACTGTGTGAACAAATACACCATTATATGCCACTCACACACTAGCCCTACATATACAGTCCCAATTCTCAGTGTAGTCTGAATCCTGACCTTGGTACAGGACATGTCTCAGTCTGCCCCTACAAACACATACAGCTAATAGATCAGTGGAAACTGGAGCAGCATGCACAGTGAGATAAAGAATGAGCCATAACACTTACATCCACCCCCCTCCAAACACAGCCCAAATAACATGTACACATGACGTGTACACAATCATGACAGTCTGTTAATGGCCAGACATACACTGGCCTCTCACATGTACAGTACACTTCAGACTGTACAGGCTCAGGACTCATATTTAAGGCCTCTTCCCTGACATGTCCTTGGGTCTACTACATTACTGAAATGGTAGCAGGAATGAAATCAAGAAATAATGATAATAAATATGTCTGCACCTCATTGACATCTGGACAAAGCCTGATATCATTTGAGGACAAAGGCACAAACACAGGGGTAGATTGGACATACTGCTGTTTCACATTGAAACAGTTGCAGATGTTACCGGGTTTGTTCTGACATCTTTTATGACGAATATGATGCTGGCAATACCAATAGTTGTGATTATTTACTGACTGCATTCCCCAGAGTCCACAACTGATTTACCAAGGACACCAACTGTCTAGGGAACAGACAAAACATAACAGGCTGACATGTGGCCAGTCTGTGGACAGCGTGCCATTGAAGAGGTATATCAGAGACATAACTGTCACTTGTGAAGTCATTCACTGAATGTATGTCCACACAAACCCTGTCATTCTATCAATCCACCATGTGTATAACACTACTGATGACATAGAATCTGTTCTCAAATCTGGGGATATGTCCCCCATGTTGTTTGGCTATCTCAACATGTCCTGTCCTGTGACATATTGCCACCTATCATATGTGAATCTGTAGGTCACCACCTCTGTAATGTCCCTCACACAGGCAAGGAAAAGGGGCAAGGCCCACATTAAGGAATGTCCCATATGTCAGAACTAGCAGCAGTGTCCAAGCCCACAGCACAATACAATGTGGGCACCTACATAGTGGTATGGCTTTAGCAATACCGGACATCTGCACATCTGTACAGAGGATAGACAAAGTAGATAGCCAACAGGTTATGCATTATGATGATTGTTTTGAAAGACAGACATCTGAAACTGAAAGATATGCCATTACTACATGACAGCAGTCCACAATGACATTTCCAAAAAAACATAGTAGTCTACAGTTAATATCAACATATCAGATCAATATCCAATAGGAGATACATAAAAACATACAGTTCAAACACCAAGAACAAGATAGTCAGTACTCAGAGTTCCAGCTTTACATGCAGGGGTGTATGGTACTAGTACTACAATCTGCAATTTACTCTTACTTGCAGAAGCACTGTTAAAAGTACTAACATAATGATACAATATGTGTTAAACTATTTTTGTCAACCAGTGTACTGTAACTGGTGTAACATGCAAGTGTGACTGCATATAACCTGGGATACTACCCATGTATGAAACAAATACAAAGAGAAAAGATTGTGGTACTACCCATGTATACCCAGGTGTCCCATACAGTATAGTCACACCCCTTGCTACTGTAATGACAGCACATGGAAGCATGTTATGTACAGGAAATTACATACATTTATTAAAGATGTTGTTACCCTGCTATTTTATCAGACTGGAATGTGATCACTGGTTACCAGGGCTGAGCTATGCTTAGCAGGTTTCAGCATTGCTTAAATGTAAATGCTAAGCCTATTTGTGCAGTGGTAAGCGTAGTCTACACTGTGTAAGCGCCTATACGTTTAACTGTATGTAAGAGCCACTTACCATCATGCAAACCCTCGCAAACACACTTAAAGCTGCTAAAAACTGCCTTAATCGCTCTGTATCCAACAGTCCTTGTTCTGTCTAGCAACAAAATGAACAGCCTTTGTAGGTATTGAACCCAGGACCCTGCACACCATAGTCAAAGCAATTTGCCAGTAAGCCACCTAAGCTATATGGTTTTAGGATGTTTTCTCAAAATACCCTTCTTTACAGCCAGTTTACAATAGAGAAGATACACTGTACAATTAGGAAGGATTGGTATCTATAAATAAATATATATATATGAATAGAAACATACATAGAGAGAGAGATGTAGGGAGGTCCATATATGTGTTATACACACACACACAGACACACACACACACACACACACACACACACACACACACACACACACACATATATATATATATATATATATATATATATATATATATATATATATATACATATATACATATTGATATATATGCATAACTGTCCAAAAATGCTCATACAAACATATACTGATGATAGAACACCCATAACTGGGGCAGCATGCACAGTTGGATACAGAAGCAGCCATGACACTCACATCTGCCCCCCCCACAGTCCAAATAAATAAGTGAACAGTACACTGCTACAAAATCATGATAGGCCATACACAATGGCCATACATACAACAACCGCTTAGCAAAACAAATAAAATGTCTGAACATAGCAAAGAGAAATACAACCAACCAGTAATTTACACATGTTTATTATACTCTGATGTCTTGTCCAAAGCCTTCAAAGAGTAAAACGCTACCAGAAATACATGCCTTAATCACAAGAAGGAATTAACACCTAATTAGATAATTAAATACACAGCCTCCAATTACACTCCTCATTTAACCCCTACAGATAAAGTATCACAGCTAATATTAATACATTGAGTCTGTACATAACAATTGTTCTTTTATGAATGTTTCATCAAACTGAGGAACAGACGTTTTCAAAAACAGTACATTGGAACCCACTACTGTCCCCATGGTGACATTTATTCAAATGTACGGCTATAGAACTGTCATCTTTACTATCAGTGATATGTCTCACATGTTCTAACAGCCTAGTTTTAAAACATGTGTTACTGTCCCCTACATAAAATATGTTACAAGGACATCTAAGAGCATGTTCTATACACCAACTTCTTGAATGTACAGACTTCAACATGTTTCCCAGCTTTCCCCTCTGCAGGAATGGCAGCACTAAATAATGATAGACCAGTATACTTATCAACCTCTTACTGTATGACATCTGGACAAAGCCTGACATAATTGGTGGACAGAGGCCCAAATACATGGCCATACTTGAAATATTGCTGTTATACACTGATAAAGCTGCTGGTGTTACAGGGTTTTTTGTAACATATCTTTTCTGAGGGATATAAAGTCAGAAAAACAAATGGATGTTACCATTTACATAATGCAACCACCAGAGTATGCTACTGATTTGCCAAGGACAACACCTGTCTGGAAATCAGACCAAACATAACAGGCTAACCTGTGGACATTATGTGGATGGCCCTACAGTTGAGAGCTGTGCAGAGACAGAACTTTGTCTGACTGAAATCCATGCATAAGTAGCACATGCATACACATCCTGTTAAACTAGCAGTATTCCAAACATATAACAGTAATACTCACATTCTGCCCCTAAGTCTTGAGCCTTCTCCACCATTTAGTTGGTTCGTCTCCACAAGTCTTGGTGTAAGAGGTAGTAGCTCACACAACTCCAGGATGTCTTCCTCACAAGTAAGGGAAAGGGCCAATGCCCACATGGAGTACACAATTATAGGAGTGTGTTGCCATGACATTGGCTATTGGAAGAACTACACAGCTGTTCTGCATGCAGTTAGCAAGTGGGGAACCCCAATAGGTGCACAGACCATCACCTGGTCATGAGCATCACCTACAAAAGCCATGCCAGCACCTATTCAAACCAGCTCTATCCCTGTAGTGCAGAGAGAGAGAGAGAGAGAGAGAGAGAGAAAGAACAAATAAAACATAAACTGGAAAAGAGAAGAAAGAAAAAAGTAAGTGGAACATGTAAACATGTAATTGAATGTAGTACTTGGTCTATAATAATGGGAAATATGATTTGGAAGAATATATGTCCCAACAAGACTTGTTGTACTAATGTCCTGCTAAACAGCTGCTATGGCCATAGCATCTGGCCCTCTCTGCAGTGGGAGAGATCACAGACATACCTCTCAACTGTACAGATCTTCACAGAATGTCCAGATTTTCCCATCATAGTTTTTTGGCTGTTCCTCCTGAAATCTGTACTTTTCTGGCAAATAACTGAGGATTGAAGTCCTCAAGTAATGACAAACACTTGAGTTTGACTCCACATCCTTAAGAATATTCACAGTAATGCAAAATGTATGATTCTACAAACTTCCTATGTTTGTAACATGAATATTTAAAGTCTGTCCCTATTTATCCCCCCATCATTTTAGGCTTTGTCCAGATGTGATGCTCTGAGAGGTTGCAAGGTAGGATCACAGCTCAGTAGCCTGACTCACACTTGGAAAGGACAGCTCATATATGACAACCACTGGGGTGTCTGTCAAACAGTTGTGACTATGCCACGGCTAGGCCACTTAATGGGATGCTGTCCATATCCATGTTACCTGTGAATATGAGTATGACACATGTTTGTCTTGTAAAGCTAAGAAACCTATATAGGGCATGTGCAGAGTAAAGTACTGTTGCAGACGTGTGTTGAACTGCATGTGATATATTGAATTAATAACATTCAACTGTACACTGTTCTGCTGGACAATAAGCACATTTGTGACTAATAACTGTAGTCACATACACATATACCTGTGTTATGTCAGCCAAATCATTGGCAGGTCTGTGAGCTATGACATTGTAACATAATAGCTTACTTATGACTGTTGGACATCTTCCAGGTTATCACAGTGATGTCAATGCTTACTGTACAATCAACGTACTGATGTATAGTGCAGATATATTAATACAGTATCAATACTGATGTCCCTTTTGTCACCCATTTATGTGTGCCATTGTCCAGACGTACTGCTATAACAGGTTGAGAAGTATGATTGAGCAGCAAGACTGTAAATACAGTATGCCAAGCTAACATAGAACAGAAATGTATAACAGGTATCACCTGAGCATATGTATGTATGCATATGCTCAGCTGGAAGGCACAAAATTAATCACATGGGTTTGAAGCAGTCAGGTACATAGGCTGTGCATGTTGCACATGTGTGTAATATCAGTGTCAGTGCATATAACAGACATAAATGTGTGCAGCTACTGGTTGCTGCATTGCCCTGACACTGATATGGGTACTAGAGTAGGCATGATTATCAGATATTAATCAGAGATGTCCAACTGTGTTATGTCCCTCTGTTCATGCCTACCACTACCAGCTATAGCAACACCTATATACAGTGGATATCACAAGTGTACACATCCCTGCTGGAATGCCAGGTTTGTGTGCTGTATGACAATCAGACCACAGAAGATCATTTCATAATGTTTCTCAAACCAAGATGAATGAATGCTGTAACCATCTCAAGAGGTGCATACACTACATTTTATTTATTTATTTTATTTTACATTTGTTGTCCGGGATGATCCGACTGGACACATGTCCATTTTCACCGGAGGCCCGGGGAGAAAAGCTCCACATTTACAGCAAATAACGTACGGGATACAAAAGCAAATGTCATACAATTTACAAAGGTACATATTGTTACATTAATAGCACATAGGAGAAACATAGCATGTGCAATCAGGAAAAGAACATGAGAAATGCATATGACCTAAGGAAGTAACATCTTAGGAGTAGCACTCACAAAGTACAGTTGTATAGCAGCGGAAATTATACTATTATATAGTAGGAGGTTGTCAAGCTTCATGTTTTGGGCATCTATTCAATTAGGTAATACAGTGTTAGATCATAAATGAAAGAGTTTAAGTCCTAGGGATATTCATTAGTTGGAGCGTGGACTTTGGCTATATCCATGGCATGTGTGTATGAGGTGTTCTTTACTCCCAGTACAGGGTGAATTGTGTTGTTTCCTCTGAGACTTACAACATATGTGGAGACACAGTTGTGATTGTCCCTGGTGGTGTGGATATGTCTGATTTGTAGTCATAGTCAGGCTTATTACATATTAGTTTAAGGGTGTGCACACTTATTCAATTGGCTTATTGCACTGATTATTATTTCCATATATTTTCACAGACCAGGTTGTTATGTTTTCAATTGAATTGTGTAGGCTATAGGTCACATAGGTGCAGGCAACAACTTGGAAGCAAGTCTACCTATATCTGAGCAAGCATGTAAGTTCACAGGTAACATCCTGTAAACCTGACTATGACTACAAATCAGACATATCCACACCACCAGGGACAATCGCAACTGTGTCTCCACATATGTTGTAAGTCTCAGAGGAAATAACACAATTGACCCTGTACTGCGGGTAAAGAACACCTCATACACACATGCCATGGATATAGGCAACCTGCATCACACAGGTTAGGTGGGAACATCGCCACCCTGTCCACCGCAGTTGTACTGGGGGATATGCACATCAACCACACTCCTCCCCTCAGCAATGGTGAGCATGTACATATTGCCTACTGATTGCAACAACAGCATATCTCCATGGGGCATAATAACATCACTGTCTGCCTCCTACATGAACTCAGGCATGTGCTCACAGCTCCATCACACAACGCATTCAAACACAGACCTGCCACCATCCACATGGAAGATGGCCACTGTCAACCCTCTACACAGAAATGAATGGAAAGATAGCTCAGGGCCAGGAGGGTAATGCAAGCTGCTATAGCCATGATAGCTTGGAGGGTTATGGTGTAGTGTGGATTATTTGCAAGTAATATCCACTGTTGATGTGCAATTTGACAACTGTATGAGGTCCAATGACCTTTTTCCTGTTTATGTATTCAGGTAACATGCAGAGGGCTCTCCTACCATCATTCTCTGTTGGGGAAACTGACATCATCACCCAATATGTGATTGGACATTATGTCCTGTTATTTGGATGGAGAGCAGAAGATGTGTGGGAGAGAACTGCTCTGTGGAACAGTGTGAACCACAGGGTAAATGATGCTGGCCTGCACAGCAGGACTTATGAACATGTGCAGCATTGGGCCACTGACCTCATCCACCATGCCCGTCAATGGGGTGATCCTGTAGTGAGGGACTGGCTAGCCACAGGTGGGGGCCCAGACATCCAGCCCCCACTGACACCCACTGAGGAGCTCCTTGCCAAACATGGAGCAGCCACCCACAGCACTAGCCATGAAGCTGAGGGAAGCATTGTGGGGTTGGTTTGCACACACACACACTGGATGAGGAGCATGCAGGTAAGGGCCCAGTGGGGATTAGTACACTAATGTATCAGAAATACATGTATCTGTATTGTATCTACATCCATGTGTCAAGTCCGATTGCAGTTGTGGATGGGGTTTTCTAATGCACAGAGGTGCACAGCTATGGTGAGGACAGGACATTGTGTATTATTGGGGTTAGTACTGTAAATGTGCAGACATGCTGCATCCATCCTGTACCAAGGCCACATGTGAGTCTGCTGACAACAACTCCCTCTCACAACTACCTAGGACCCCCTGGTCTGCATATGGGACAGCAGCCTGAAGCTGGTGAGTTTGACATTGCTCTGTTGTTGCCTGGCAATACCGCAGGCATGTGAAGGGCATGCAATTTACCATGTACACAACCATCATAATAGCTATATTGCTTTATGTAATAGCTATATTGCTTTTTGTGCATGTTCACTTGTGTTGGGGTTAACTGCATTGCATCACAGTGGTCACCACTGGGGCCTATCTGATGTGAATCCAACATTCCTGTTACATAGCTCACAACTTGTCAGTGCCAAGATGTCTGGACAGAGGCCAGCAAAATTGACTGGACAAATGGCCTAAGGTAGGGACATGTGTGACGCATTAGTGGTATACAGTGGATATAAATTGCATACACACCCCTGTTAAAATTTAAGGTGTTACTGTTAAATACTAATTAGGACCACAGTATGTCAGTCCACACCTCTTCAGCCTTTAATGTGACCCATAACAGGAACAGTTCACTTGTAAAACCAAGCATCTGGACTCATGCATTGCACCTACAAGGCTGGCCACCTGTGAGGGCGGCAGACGACGTATCAGCATGATGTTTCAGTCAGGTATAGTACCTCATGCTGCCATATGTGTCAGTACACTCACAGTGGCCTATTTGGTTACAGTATCATATACATGGGCATTGTTAAGGCACACAGACCACTTCTGACCACATATAGGTTACAAACATATGCATATTCCAGACACATCTGTACAAAGGGCTGTACAATAGTTTAACTTGCTGCATGTGAGGCAGATGCTGTTACCACACTATATAAAGTAATGGCAGTGGGAGGTGGTCACCAGCTATGTATGGTATACACATCAAAATGGTATAAGCCACACAACACATGATCCTCACACACAACAGTTGCCAGCATTGGAATTAGGACTCCTGCTTATGTAGGTATTCTTAATACAATGCTGCACAGTTATCAGACACGCCACAGAGGTTATACATTTATACCTATTCCAAAGGTACTTCTAAGGTGGATGACATCAACAGAACTACTAAATTGGAATGAGGGGAAGTGTAAAGGGTAGTACACAGGTCAAAAATGGTGTAACCCACACACTGCATGATTCTCACACAATCACATCCAAACAGTTGCCAGTATTGTGATTAGAACTCCTGCTTATCTAGTTATTGTTACTATAGTGCTACACAGTTATCAGTCGCACCACAGAGCTAATACATTTCCACCTAGTCCAAAGGTACTTCTAAGGTAGATGACATAAACAGGACTACTAGATTGGGGTGAGGGGAAGTGTGAAGGCTAGTTCACAAGTCAAAAATGGTATAAGCCAGACAGTACATGATTCACACACACATGGACCACACCACACCTCCACAGGTGATGTTGTCTCCATATTCATTATGGTTAGGAACACCTCCAGACTAATATCCCAGCATAATGCATTGGAGATACTTCTGGTACAACTGCCTTGGGGTAATAGTGCAATCCAGACCATAGCCTGCTGTGGGTCCACATCTATTTCTCTAGACTGTCAATGCACATTCCCCAACACCCTGCCATCTATGATGGTCCAATGCAACACTGACATAGTATGAGACTTCTAGCTAACTAGTTTGCTACACTATAGTATTACACAGTTATCATATGCACCACAGAGCTTATAGGGCTCCAAGCTGCCAAAGGGTTATTTCAGGGTGTCTGACATCAGCTGGAGTGTTAAAGTAGGGCAATGGGAAGTGTAATGAGTGTGAATGGCCTCAACACATTCATCTATTAACATACACACACACACACACACACACACACATGACACACACACAAACAAACACACACACACACACACACAACACAAACTTGGAGCACAACTGCTACATGGATGCTTATTTGTACTGTAGTGTTACACAGTTATCACGAGCACCACTGAGACTATAGGTCTGAGGGCTAACCAAAGGAATTTCTACAGTGAATGACTTCAGCACATCATGTGATATAGGCCAATGGGATGTGTACTGGGTGGGAAAGGCCTCATAATGAGAGTCTCTGTCGCTGTCTCTCTCTTCCCCACATCTGTGTGTGTGTGTGTGTGTGCATGTGTGTGTGTATGTGTGTGTGTGTGTGTGTGTGTGTGTGTGTGTGTGTGTGTGTGTGTGTGTGTGTGTGTGTTTGACATATTATATTATGTTGGCCTTAGATATGTTTGAGTATTCCTATCCAGTGTGTGTGTGTGTGTGTGTGTGTGTGTGTGTGTGTGTGTGTGTGTGTGAAGTATTAGTGGTGTACAATTTGGTGTGTGCACAGTCATCAGCGAATAACGGATATCTATAGTCCACTGTGTTGTCAGACATGGACTTCATTTCTCTAAGTGTAGGAGCATGCCCAGTATGACCTTCTATATTGAGTGTGTGCATCCATTCCAGGGAGGGATGGACTCCAGTTCAGGGTTTTGTGTGCTACAGCTACACCTAGCACCTGTTTCTGCAGGATATCTGCAGTTAGGTTGCCAATATGGAGACACAATGGGCATAACATGTGGGGGATACTGTAACTATTGCTGTCTGTGCTGCTTGTGTAACATGGTTGGTTGTAGCATAGATTTCCTGACATATGTACTGTTTTGCACTGTGATGTAGCATGTCATCAACTACTGATAGTTATCATTCTTTACTCACTGTTATTTACCAGGGAAATACAAGATGAAAGAAGCTGAGAATAATATTCTGAGGCATATAGGCTACACATTCTGGCACACTCCTGCCATTGTAGAGGGATAGCTACAGACAATGGACTGCTGGTTCTGTGTAAATGGTCCAGCACCTTGGTAGTATGCTGGCTGGGGATCCCCTTCTTGTGCTTTTCTCAACTTAACGGAATGGCCATATCCTGCTGGGGCCATATCTCTCAGCTGTACAGATACACCCAGGTTATCCAGAGGCAGGACTCATATATCTGGTCAGTTTACCTTCACATTGTGGTTTACAAGCAGTTTTGTGGCTATTCATTCATGGGTTTGTAGTCAGGGGGTAGTATGGGCAGACAGTTTCAGACTTCACACACTCCATGACATCCATGCTTCTACACCCCCCCCAGTTATTCTCTCCTCTTCCTAACATTATGAAAGCACTATCTCAGAGGTATCCCTATAGTTCGGCCTTTATCCCAGTAGTATTTATGGCCTGGTCCACAGTCCTTGCAGTAGGACATAGGGAGGCATGCTACTGACATTTGTCAACATGACCTTGCATTTGTTTTCTGTTTTCTGTGTTAGGTTGTTAGTTAGGACTCTCTGGCATTCCATCCAATGGCACTAGGCATGAGGCATGGGCCTTTGTCAGAGGACTGTAGGCCATTTGAGAGTGCTGCAGGCCATCTGTAGCAGACCAGTGCATTCTGTCAGTCATACGGTCCCAGACTGCAAGCCAGTGGATTACCCTGGGGTGACAGTGGTGAGTAGTTAAGGTTTTCCTGTCAATCCTTCCTGTTCATACTAATCCACGAGTCTGGATGTGGTTGGGTTGCTGCTTACTGCTAGGGACACACCTGCATTGGATACCTATTCAGCATGCAGCATCATGTATGTACTCCCATACAGAGATGGGCTCATGCTGTACTTATTCTCTACAGCAAGGATGTGACCTGTGATAAACCTGAGGCTGATGGTGGGGTGAGCTGGGTGCATGTGCGATATGGACCCTACTTGCACCTGACTCACAAATATACCAGGGACATTCCCCTTATGCTGGCTTGTGTGTGGACATGGGCAGCCTGTCATCACTTTACAACTGTGCCTTTTCTGTTCTGCCAGTGATTGTCCAGACTACCAGTATTCCATACTAGAGGGACAACTAATGTGATGCTAACAACTATGTATAATTCCAAAGTTGTGTGCAGTTGACAGTTATTTTATATGCACTCTGTGTAGGTTACTTTGATCTGTGTACTGTTACTATGTATGGGCCCCCATTCATGACGTGTCCAGCTTTCCGATGGTGACAGATATTGACATCTGGACAGTGAGTATGTACAACTGCTGACATGGGTGTAGCTGAGAAGCAGTGTGGTTGGCACTGCTGTTGTTGCAACATGGCCCTGTCGACCACTGTACCGTACCTAGGCCACTGAGACACAACCATCCAGGCCCACATGTTGACCACTTCCAGGCAATATTAAACATACAACAAACTTACCACACTGACCCCTGCATATTGTACACATGCAACAATGTAGCTTGGGACAGCTCTGGCAATCTGTGCTCCAGTGATATTACTCCTCAAACTTACATGTTACTGCATTTCTACATGGGATTGTTGGGGGGGGGGGGCACACCTGCAGACTTTAAACATTTACAATGACTGTACTGGTATTTTGGTTACTCTGTTGGCTTCCATTTCATATTGCATTGTGACCTATCATGCAGAAAGGAGGCATATCAGTAGAGTACACATGTTAGATCTCAATGACATAAATTTCAGTTTCAGACTTCTTACCCTTCAGAACTAAAATGCAACTGCCAGACCTATTGTAGTATGTCTGTGTAGGTCTGGTGGGGGGCTGTTCACCATTGCCATCATTTGGGGGCCTTAGCCCGACCTTTCTTTATGGTCATCTATACCTGTCCTTCTGGGTGAGGCTGGTGGTGGGTATGTGACCCTCACTAACTTCCATGTGTGTGATCTATTGACACCCACAGTTATTTGGGCCATGACATGTACTGCGTTGGGGGTTGTCACCTTCTGTAGTGCTGCCTAGTATGTTGACACCAGTATTTGTTATGGATTTCCTGCTGTCTCATATAGCTGTCTGCTGCTATCCCATTCAGCCACCCAATTCCCTTGCATGCTTGCATCCATATCATACATACAACTATGATAACATACTACTCCATTCAGTAATTGATAGAAAGGGTGACTTACCTTGTTGGTGGGCTAGTATTGAGGATGGTGCTGGAGGGATGACTATGTCAGATGTACGTAGTACACTCCCTATACATGATAAAACAAAGGTAGTGTCATGTTTGGCATCCCATTGACTGTATGTGTGAGTCAGGGAGAGGTATCAATCCCTGGCTCCCTACAGTGTCAGTGTGTGTGCTATGGGTTGCCTTTTTGCCAAGGCATGGGCATACTGGACACGCCTCCTTCTGCCTACAGGGGCAGGCTCAAGATGTTCCTCCTCCGAGTCCCTCTGTGCCTGTGCTGGCCTTGGCAATGGTGGAGGGGCTCTGTGGCCTTGTCCCGTGCTGTTCCTGCTGCAGCTGTTTCTGCAGGATCATATTGTGTAGCATGGCACATACTATGAACATTTGTGTACATGTAGCTGGAAAGTACTTCAAGGTATCACTGGATATGTCAAGGCAGCGGAACCATGACTTGAGCATCCAAAACACATGCTCTACAATGATCCTGGTTTGTGCATGTGCCTCATTATGGTGTTTTTGTTCGGGTGTGTGTGCATTTCTGATTGGTGTCATCAGCCATGTCTCCAGTGCATAGCCAGCATCCCCCTCTAGATGGCCATATGGGATGTCCCCCCTGGCAAACACCTGATACAGCTGTGAGCAATGTCAGATATGGGAGTTGTGATAGCTTCCAGGGCTGCCAGCACACACATTCATGATAATGCCCTGGGCATCGCACACAACCTGGCAGTTGATGGGGGGGAAGCCCTCATGGTTTATGTACACCCTACCCCGCTTACCGGGTGGTGCTTTGATGTGGATGTGCATGCAGTGTATGGCACCAACTATCTCAGGGTATTCTGCTATAAGGTGGAAGAGACGCATACTTCTGGTCAATGCCTCACAGGTGGTGAGTAAATATATGTGCTCATTGGCATGTGGTATCATGGCATCCAGGAAATGGTGGAATACCCTGGATGCTGATGCCTGTGAGACCCCCATAATATCCCCAGTTGGTCTTTGGAAGGTTGTTGTTGTGTCTTTTGGCTTTTCCTGGTTAGGGGTCACCACAGCGGAACTCCGGTCTGCTAATGACTGGCAGTAGATTTTTACATGCTGAGCTGCCGGCCCTGACGCACAACCTTCAAAGAAGGTACGCCCATTCACGCATGTCTCCACACAGAAGATGCTCTAGCTGAGAATCGAACAGGACAACGTCTTACTGTGAGGCGACAATGCTACCACAGCACCACCACCGCAGTACCTGTGGCTAATATTCTTAAGCCTACACATACCTTGTTATCCACTGGGACGGGTTCCCCTCTATTATTTCTGTGTGTGAGGCATGGCCGCCACAACTCAATGATTTGCTGTAGAATGTCCCTGTCCACCCTGTAGTGCTCTACTATCTCCAGCTCATGTAGGCCCTGGTAGGTTACCATGGGTCTGTATACTCTTCTCCTCCTCCTCACTGTGGGTCAGTTGTCAGCATTCTCCTCCTCAACTAGCACATATTGATGGAGTAAAGCAGCAGCAGCCTCTGACATTTTTAGTTAGTTTTACCAGTTAAAAATCCACCATCTGTGTACACCGGTGGTGTAGAATTTGTGGGAAAAAACAGTCTGTAGGGTGTTTGTATAGTTTATAGTAGTGTGCTGGGCTGCGGCATGTGTATTTGGCTGATTCTGATATATTCCACCTGCTGGCTATGCTAGTTCTCCTTGATTGCCTTCCTACTGCTGTTTCCCCAAAAACCAGTCTGAAAGGTGTTTGCATAGTTTATAGTAGTTTTCTGGGCTGGGCTGTTGCATGTGTAATTGGCTGATTCTGATACGTTTCACCTGCCAGCTATGATAGTTCTCCTTGATTGCCTTCCTACTTCTGTTTCCCTTTCTCAGTTCCTCCCTATTTAAGCCCTGAGGCTCGCCTCACATGCCCAGTGCTCAAATGTAAACAGTGCTGCCATTTCCTCTTTTCTTGTCTTTTTTTTTTTTGTTTAAAACCTGGTGCGTGGCGTGTACACCCATTTAGGCTATGTACACACTGCTCAGGCACATCTGACATCCCCCCTTCCTTAGCTGTGCTTAGCTAAGGGCAAACATGGGCCACAGACCTCAAATGAGCTTACAGCAAGCATGACAGTCATTCAGCTCTTACACTTGCACTGTTGTGTTGCTGCACCTACACGGTTAGGTACAAGCTGACACTTTGAAGAAATATATGATTCAGTATAACTCTGTTCATTTGCATACCCCAGTGTGTAGGTTGTTAGTTACTGCACTAAAATGGACCCTTTCCCCTTGACAACCAGTGCTCCCTGGTATTGTTTACATTCTGCATGCCATTGACTATAATGGCAAAATGCAGAATTAACTTAAAATTGAGTTTTCACATTTTTTTTTCGGCAAGATCCCTTTTACGCGCCACTGCCCTATGCTTAAATGACCGAGATCAGTCAAAAAAAAGTTTCATTTTCATAATAATTAATCACTTTTTAATGCCAATGGCCTTATATTTGGCCATTGGCATGTTTAATGTACATAATACATGCTTTTTCATGAGCTGTCATGCCTCCGTTTTGTCAGTTGCAGAAATGTACTCAGTTATTTTCTGAATACATTTCTGCACTGACACTGTTCTAGTACGGAGACCTGGCAGCTTGGTGAATTGCTAAATCACCTCATTTGCATGTTTTTCACCAGCAAATCAGATGATTTGCATATTTTACGGTTTTCCGTGCTAGAACAGACTAAGACCGCGCGTGCATGTGAAAACAGCACTACCCTGAATCGCTCGGTGGCCATTTTCCATGCATGAGCTCATGCACTGTTCCTGCATGGAAAATACGGCTTCCTGAATCCTGGAGAATGTCTTTGTATAATGCCTCCATGGTGCCCTTCCACATTTTCTTCAGTATCCTGGGGCTTTTCTGATGTAATGCACATGCGTATGGGACTTACATTCCCACGCTTACACAGTACATCAATGCTGTGTAAAGGAAGCAATGGAGAAAGGAAGATCTCTATTGCTTTTTTTATTTATTTATTAAGAAAAAAAAAAGCGGGAGACTTTTAACATTTGGGATAGATAGGACAGAGAAAAACAAAAAGATAATCAGGTAAGTTTCTTTAGTTTTGCAGAACGTACCTGATTATCCTCTTATTTTTCTCTGTGCCATCTCCCTCATTTGTTTGAGGTCTTCGGTTTTGCACATTTATTTAAAAAAAGAAAGAAAAGTAAAAATTTTATGGCATACACTAATGGAAAAAAGTCCAGGCGACCGGACCTTTTTCCATTGGTATATTCTCAGATTTACAATGGGCATGCTTGTTGGGCTGACCAGTCATTATCATAGGATCATAGGAAGTTACTAGGCTATTGGCCCTGAGGCCCTTATAAGCCGAGCCAAGAGTTTAGCCCATGCATAGATAAATCAGCACCTGATGCCCCTGTCCAGCAGGGGCACGGGTGGAATCCCAGGGATGTATTCTCTATTTCCCATCCAGTTATCCAGACTGCGCTTAAAAAGGGGTAAAGAGGTACTCTGCTTGACATGGAGAGGGAGTTTATTCCATAGATGTGGGAGGCTCTGGGACACAAATCTTTCCCACCAGGAAGTCCTATTGATGTCACAGAGTAGGTTGAGGCCGCGTGTGCAGGTTACTGAGTGGAGCTTGACTTGCGAATATGCAGCAGTCCCATCAAGGCAGGGTCTGAGATAGCCTTGTATGCCAGACAGAGGTCACCTCTGAGGAGTCTGTATGAAACCAATTAGAGGCATAGGGCTTTTAGCCTATCTGTGTATGGTAGATTTTTGAGGCCCTGAATTCTTCTGGTGAGGAACATCTGTGGTCTCTCCAGCTGCTGCATGTGCTTTGTGAGGTACATGCCGAATGGAGCATTGTACTCAATAATGGGCCTTATAAGGGAAGAATACAGGGATGTTATGAACTCCTTGTCCCTGGATGAGATACCCTTACTTATGAGGTGGGCAATGTAGAAAGCTTTCTGTACAATGGAAGCAACATGGTGGACAATGGAAGCATGCTCCTTTTTGAATATTACTGGTCAGTCATTGTATAATATGGTTTAATCATCTTAGCCCACTGTCAGGACATCTCTGCCTACTTGATGGTAAACAAATACAATGGCCATCAATACCAGCTAGAGCTAGCTTTCCCCTGAAGTCCACCGATCCCTAATCTCATCCATGGTTACAGCTCTCCACTGGTGAACAGATTACATTTCAGGAGCAACACATACTACCTAAATAACTATGATGAAAACCTTCTTTGTAGAACTGCCTACACGCTAGCCATCGAAGTAAAAGCATTTTCAAAAAACATCCCCTCTGTCTTCCAGAAAATATATGGAAAGAAACCAAATGTATTGACTTTCATATCCTTTCTCAGGCAAGTTCTTACAAGATAACAACTGTTGTACCTGCTTTGATATAACTAGCCAGATTCTAGATTTGCCTCTAAGTAATCTTTTCAAGCAAAATAATTTATATTCATACGCACCAAACTCAAGTAATTTTCTCTTATGAATCCAAGTTACTGAACTGTTTTGTATAATTTATTACAAAATAGTCATAACGACTTTTGCTGTCAATTATTACCTTAGTATTTCTTATTATTTAGTAGTCCTTTTGAGTGAATACTAGAAACTGTATACAACTCTCTATGCTCAAATACTGGAAACTATTTACAGCTTGTACCTCCTCAAATCCGGTGTGTCACTTCTAACATTTACTAGCACGTTATCTACTCTTTCTCTAATTTCCTTACTAAGCTCTATACTTACACTTTGTTTTCTCTCATTTGGTAATGCCTTTTTGCCAGTAAATTATTTTGTTTATCCAATTGTATTAGAACCATCTCTGCTTCCTTTCCACATGCCTAAGCACCTAAAACACACTCATTCCCAGAGTGATGCTTTCCACCCTAAATATTCCTTTATCCAGGTGACATAGTAACTATACTGGCCCACATGTGTCATCAGTAAATACTACTAAACACCCTCCTTCACTTTACTAGCATAAGCTATCCAAAATGTGTTCAATAAATGACTTCACATATTGTTACACTGAACATTAGCAACTTGAATAAATTCCTGACATGTAATTCAATACTCTGTTTCTGAATGTTCCTTGCTATGTATGTATATCACATTATGACATGTTGATATGATTGAACCCTATCCTACTGCACATTGTATACTGTTTGTTTGACTCTTGTCAATGTGGCTGATGTTGTGCCTGAAAGGGGGGGTGCACTGAACAGGGCACTTAAATGTAAAACGAGCTTCAGAATGTCACCCCACTATTGTTACATCCTGCCCATTTGACTCTGAATGATTAGGGAGCAGAAGGCATTCATTACTCAAGGTCGTTGAGGTATGCAGACTGGCAACATAGAATAATTTGTCAACTTTATTTGTTCTGAGATAGGATGTACAAAACATAATTTAATCTTAACCTGTTTGATCTTTGAAATGATGAGCTAGTTTGATCAAACCTCTAGAAACAGGATCATTAAACACTGTACATGTGGTACCAACAAGCCTGCAGTGAATAACACAAAACAAATAAAGACTGCTTCCATTTAATGAAACACAATACTGGCAGATAAATATAACTGCCAGATCATTAGAAATTAGTTTGGTCGAAGAAGGCTGTTTCTCTCTCTCTCTCTCTCTCTCTCTCTCTCTATACCTGCTTAAACAACTCAGTTTGAACTGAGCAACTGCAGTACAGTTATTAATAAATTTAGAATTAAATCATGTAATTCATTCCTTATATACAGGCCATCCTGCAACTGAACTTATAAGACTAAACTTTCTTTTTCTTACTGTCGTCACATCTTCTACCAGATCTGAAGCATTCTCTAAATAAACTTTATGACTGTACCAGTCAGGAAACAACACCACATGAGTGCAACATAAAGCTGAGGCTGCAGGAACTGCTAGAAGAATGCAATAAAACTAAGCAGTACTGCAGGTGAAGGGACTGCTGTATCAGATATTCACTGTACAAATTAAACCCACTGGTCTCATTCTGTAGAATAATGAAAAGCCATAATGTGCCAGTGAATAATCCAGTAATAAGCTATTGCTTGGCATGATACATAATGGCAATTTGGCTTAATGATAGTCTACAGACCGGGATCACTATGTTTTATTATCTGCCATAAATAACTGGCATATCACGTTCTTTGTGTAATTTTTAAATTCTGTGCACATAATAAACAGCAAACTATGCATGCAGAACATAACTCATTTTTTCAAGGCTCTGCTGTGATGTTGATAAGGGGGTGAAGAATAGATTCACTATTAACTTCAGGCTTGTTATCACAGACGCTTGCAATAACTACTATGTAATAACAAGTGCAGACAATGCTAGCATTGGCTAACATTAGCATAAAAATCTCACTTTTGTAGTGATTTGTAGGCCATCTTCAGTGCTCTGTATATAATGAGAGAGAACATTACATTTTACTTTGCCTCTGCTAACTTCGGATTTTCTTCCCCTATAATCCTCAGCAGAATAAAAGTATGTATATTCTCTCCAGTTTCTGTTAAGCATATTACAGCTGATCTATTCCAGCTACAGGCATTACATTATGTGATTCCTGCTATTTTACAGTTTCATACTTGCTGGATGCAGGCATTCTGGCAGAATAAAAACACTAAAAATGAAACTAAATACGAAAAGTGTAGCTGTAGTCTTATTTTCTAATCTTGTATCCAAAATTCATTTTTCCTTCTTCACGTATTGAATGTCAGCACTTCTGTTACATTCACCTTGCTTCCTTGCACTTGTGTAATAGATATTGTAGAACTGAAATCAGGTTTTGAGGTAAGCTCCTGCAGAGCAAGAAATAGACCAAATGTAAACAGAATTGTATAGACTAATGATAAAGAAAGTCACCAGCCTGATGGGTACAAATATCATGTATCTGACAACACAATAGTGCCATTACTTTTAGCTAGTTGGCAATCACCTAAGCTGCTATGCAGGTCCAGTCAGTCACAGTCATAGGTTCAGTAGCGCAGTATTTACATTGCTACGAGCCCATGAGCTGGTAATTGGTCCTATAACACCACATCTGGTTTACTCTTCTCATGAGATCCTCCCATTTTTCTGCACCAATACGTTGTTTAGCACACCTCCTGTCAGGTTTGTGCAGGTATGTCTGTGATGCATGCATACTGGATATATATATATATATATATATATATATATATATATATATATATATATATATATATATATATATATTCATATATATATATATATATATATAAATATATTTATATATATATATATATATATATACACACAAATGCACAAGTATATTTTGACCTTACATGTGAGGAAGCTGCACATCAGTTCATGTCAATTTGGCAGAGGGTTATTCTTCTGCGCTATCTCTCAACTTCTTAACGCAAGAAATCTGGACATAGCCAAATGTAATGGGAGTACAAAGGCCCAAAAATAGGGACAGATTTTAAATATTGCACTTATAAACTTAGAATGTGGCTACAATAACAGGTTTTGTATTAACACACATTTTCTGAACAATATGAAATATGAAACTCGTATGTCTGCCGTTATTTAGTGACTTCAATCCTCAATGGTTTGCTAAAAAATAATACATTTTATGAGAAACAGACAAAAATGTGAGCCAAAAATCTGGACATTCTGTGAAAACCTGGACAATTGAGAGGTCTGCCTCTGGTTACTATCTTCAGAATCTCTGAATGAACTGTGAAGATACCGCCAGTGATAGTAATCACTATAATTCCTATTTGTCCCAAGCTATATCAGACAAGAAAACTGTCATAGTTTGTTGGTAGTGATCAAGTCGGTGTTTATCTACCCCCTCCCATACATTTATTTTATTTGATAACCTGGTGACACACAAACGTTTTATTTCAGGGTGAACTCAGAGCACTCCTTAGTCAAGTGGCTTTCTTAGAGTCACATAATATGCATCTAGTCAAATAACTTGTTCAGAATTACACAATATGGAACTGGAGACTGAGGGAGTCAAATCCAGGACTACAGGATGAAGACTGCTGATAAATACAGGATATCATCCATGTTAGTGAAATGCATTAAACTTGCCAGCTTTCACCACTGAAATCTAAGAAAGCAGTCTTTTTCATTCAAATAGGGCATACCATTAATAAGTAGGAAATTGATTGAACAACATCTCCAGTTTTCATCTGCATCTTTCTTCCTTTCTTTGTCACTATCCTCTCTGCCATCTTCAGTCAACAGGTCCATTACAATTGGAGGGCAAAGATACCATGTGTTAACACTATTAGGAGGCCAACCTTCCAGTATCTGACATGTGATATTATGAAAACCATCATCCCTGTTACATAGAGCTTAATTTAAATGCAGCAGACAAACAAATGTATTCAAATTGATGTTTGACTGTTTGTTGATATTAGATTATTTTTGGCAAACTATAGATGTCATGTTTTACCCACACGAAGATGGCAAATTGTAAATAAGTTATACTTTACCCAGTGTGGAACATTGTTTGGATATGCTGGCACAGTCTAAGTGACTCAATGTAAATAAATATATAACATCTTACAGACCTGCTACAGTATATCAATATTATATAGTAGGGTTGTTTTAAAAAGACATTTTATTTATTTTTATTATTTTACATTTGTTAACCGGGGGTGTCTGACTGAGCCGAAAAGGCCCTTTTTCAGCAGAGGCCCGGGGAGAAAAACTCCACATAGAAAAATTACAGATACATTTAGTTATTTAGACATGATCAGTATATACACTTATTATGTTTTTTAGCCATTGACTTGTATATTGTTCCAAGCTCTGCAGTCAAGTGTTGCCCCTCCTGCTTGACCCCTTTCCCTCTCAGAGTGCACCCCTCAGATTGGTTTTAGGAAGCTAGTGACGGAACATGATGGTAGTAAAAACAAATATTTACAGAATCAATTTTTGTGATGACAGTAACAAGAAAAGTATGGACATATATTTAAGAAAAATGGAGAAGGGAGGTAAAGTGAAATTTTCAGAAGCTTCACTTTATGTTCTATTTGCTTTGAAGCAGTGTCTTATGATGGTGACCAACTACTTATATTTTTGGTTCTTCTTCTTCTGCTCTCTGTATCCCTTCCTCAAGCTCCATAGTAAAACAGCTCCCTCTACAGATTTTACCTGCTTTCCCATCAGAGTATGCCCCCTCAGACAGATGAGATAATTGTGGAATTCTATGGGAGGGGGTGTATAAGAGATCAGATTATCCCAGTATGGCACCATTTTGATGACAGAAACAAGCTTTTTTGATATGCTTTACCCACAGTCCCACCCCATCAACCTCCACTAAACATGCAATGATGTCAATGCAGTTATTGCTTGGAGATTATCTGCTTGTTTATTATCCATATTTTTGTGGCAGAGCTAGAACCCTAGGCCTTGAATAGGTGAACCAGCAAAACTCTGCTCATTCTTAACCCTAAGCCAGCAATACAAGAAGTGGGTATGTAAAATGAGCCTGGGTCTTCTAGGCCCTGGTGAAAACTCCATTCCTCTGTGCCACGCATTCTGATTTACTTACATACTTTACTATACACCATGTTTTTATCATTTAAATTTTTTTGATTTTTGTTGTACCATACTATTTTTATTTCTCATTAAGTTAACATTGCCATTATATAACATTTATTAAATGCTTAAGTATACTGACCCAAGGGCGATTTTCTGTCACAATCTGGGCTATATAAGACTATAATAGACTATATAAGTAGCATGACTAACACTCCAGGCAGTTAACACAGAATTAAGCATGATATAAATAGAACTGAATAAATAAACGATAACAAATATAAATGGTTACAAGGTATACTCAGTAGCAAGCACAGGATAAAAGTCTAAGCAGTGAAATTGATGTAACTCTACATTGTTAAGAAAATGCTGAGAAATGCATATCCTAAAATATGGGAACAAAAATGAGGCATATTTCCAGATATAGTAAGATAAACTACAAGAGTGCGAGTGAGAAGAGAACCAGAATGAGATGAGAGACAGCAATGCAAGTATACCTGAACAGGCAGATTAACAGCATTTGTGCAGTTATAGTACCTATGAGGTGATACCTACAGGAAGATCGATAATTAGTGTCATTAAAGAAGTCAGAGAGCAGAAGAACTAACATGGTATGAGCAAATAGCAATAGCAGAGAAAAATTTATAATTTTTGAAAACCAATATTCTGCTGACCGATGATACCCTAGAGGAAAGGTAATAATACAGCAGAGACAGAAGGTAGAGAAAGATGGTAGAAAAGTGGTAACTGAACAAGATGGAGTAGAAGAAAAGTATTTAAGAACACAGATATTTTTTGTGAAGACTCTAACAAGAAATGAAAAGTATGGACATATATTTAAATAGTGGAGAAAGAAGATATTAAGTGATATTTTTAGAAGGGAATGCTAAACTGTGATTGTAGATTCAGTGAAAATGGAAGACACAGGAATGGCTCAAATACAGTTACTCAAGACAGAGTAGAGGCTGGCCTACATACAGCAGGGTGAACCATCAGAAGACAGCTTTATTTTAAGTAGAGATATTATATTATTCATTGAAGTACAGAAATACCCTGGGATACTTTAAACTCCGTGCAGGAATAGTGCTATTCCTGCATGGAGCGGATGGTGCCAGTGCAGTACAGCAGCGTGCCTTGCATATTCATGAAGACATACTGCTCTATAATCTGCACATGCATGATCCATGAATGCTTGCAGGGGGCATGTCCGAGCATTGCTTGCACAGTACACATGCCCCCTGCACTCTAGAATTGCCATACGGCAATTCTAAAGCAACTAACAGTGTCCACATACACTGTTATCACCAGAAAACAGTGTCTGCGGACAAAATACATTCATACCTCTCAACTGTACAGATTTTCACAGAATGTCCATATTTTTGCCTCATAGTTTTGTTGTGTTCCACCTAACATTTGAGTTTAATACTACACATCATTCAGAAAATTCAGGCTAATGCAAAACCTATTATTCCATCAACTTTCTAAGTTTGTAAGAGCAATATTTAAAATCTTTCCCTATTTGTCCCCCCATCATGTTAGGCATTGTCCAGAATTTTTGCTCCAAGAGAGGTATGATTAGAATGCACACAGAAGCACAGCCCCCCACAATGGTCCAGCACAGATAATGTCCACAATGGTATGCCTGTGTACACGCTGGCATACCAAATAAGTAAGCATGTTCTTGAGAGGAACGTATAAAATAATACCCCCTGTATGATGTAGTTGTCCAGATGTCCTGCCCTAAGAGGCAGAAAGCAATGTGCATACCCCTAAAGTAAATAAAAATAAAGCATATGTTTATTTTTTTTTTCAGTCCCCAATAAAGTTTAAGTGTAGCTGAGCAGGTGTGCACGTCACACAGCTGTGTATAGCATAGCTGAAACATCTGAAGGAGCTAAATAGAAACATACAAACAGCATAGTCAAACTGAAATAGTGTAGTGGTTCGAACGTTTGCTTAGCATGCAGCCATTCATGGTTTGAGCCCCAATGCAGTACATTCATTTTTATATTAAAAAAACAGCACTAAAAGTATCTTTTTTTATAAATAGGTAGTGGATGATATATATTTCTTAACAGGGTAATGTAGCAAGCCCAAAGATGAGGTGTCAGTGTAGTACAGATGTGAAACCCCCATATAAACACAATTGTCCCACACAGTATAGCCACAAAAGAATATAATGTAATGAAAGCACATAGGGGGATGTTATGGAAGGGAAACATGCATATCATAAGATGTCATTAAGAAGGAATCAACCCCACAATCCTGATAGTCCATAAAATGAAAGCTGAACAATGCTAAATTGTGCTCAGCTATGCTTAGCCAGAGTAAGGATTGCTTAAATTTGTATGCTTAGCAATAATTAGCGTAGCTAAACCGATTTGGCACTGGTAAGCAGTGCTTAGCATCTACCCCTTTAAGCAATGCTTATTTGTGCTAAGCAGGTTTGCCCGTCACTAAGCTTAGCTCAGCATATTCATACTCTGCCAATCAGGGCAAAGGGAGGGAATCCATCCCTATTTAAACCCTGTTAGTGGGAATACAACCATAACCAGTGGTAGCTGATCACTCCAGGCACTATGGCTGGAGTTGGTGAAGGTGTGTGCTTTTGGGTGCAGTGCTGGGGCATCCAGGAGTTCAGGGTCATGGTTGGACTACTAGTAAAAGACCATGAAGGCAGACTGCTGCAGGACCAGTACCAAGGCTGCCAATACAAAGCGAAGGCCTGGGACCATCTTGCACATGATCTCACCAGTGCCACTGGCATCCCTCGGACTAGTGAGCAGGTCTGGCACAACTTTACTGACTTGAAGCATAGGAAGAGGGAGCTCTTAGACCAGTGGGTCCAAGATGCACTGGTGAGGAACATCCCAGCTGTGTGTAAATATCTGTATCAATAAGTGATTTCCAAAGTCCAGCATGTGTATGTGATGGATAGATATACATAAATGTTTCACTATCTCCTGTACAACTGCAGATGAGAGGTCCGCGAACATGGACAACCATACCAGCAGGCTGCTAAGGCTGCATCATGAGGCTGGTGAGTACAAATCTAGCTTGTAGTATTCAGGGCAAATAAATAGAAAGGAGTAGAATGTCACCTGTCAGTATTTAAAAATGGGTTTGGTTTGTATCGAATAAACAATACATTAGCAGAGTAATAGTGACGTACAGGGTATATATCAATAAAAGTGTCAGTATCTGTCAATAAAAGTCAAAACCCTGGACTGGTTGTAATTACTTTGGTATGTGGTGACATGAATCGAAATGTGTACAGTTTCTGCACAGCATCTATAGCTCTCAAAGCATTAAATATTCAAGGGTCATCTGACAAAGATTGTGGAGTTGAAAAACAGGAGATTAACTATATGAAATGTTCCATACACCAAGATCTGATACCTGAATAGTAATTTTGTGTTAACCAGTGTTTTCCAGACTGTGCTATGTCAAAGTATGAATACACAGTATAAGAAGTATCTGTCATGCATGAATGTCAGAATTACAAGGTCAGATTGTACAACCAAGAGAGTATTAAGCAGAAAACAGTCAACCAAGAAACATCAGTTTCTCAATAGCTCATTCTGATGAAACACAAGCTGCGTTGCATTCCTTTGCACAAACAGGCACAGTTCAGATCCCAGGAGTGGTAGCAAGCTGCATACATAATTTCACCCAGGAATATGTGTAGAAACAGTCAGGTAGTGTTAACAGAACTTTCCTCCACCGGTCTGCCAGGTAAGAAAAGGTATATCTTAGCTGTAAGAAGGCTGTATTTATACACTGTGTACATCACCCACTGGCCATCCCCAAGGCTTCAAATGACAGCAAGATAAGTACATGCACCAAGTAGTCTCCTCCAAGAAATTTAGAAATGTCACGCTGTCACAGCTAGTGGTCACTGCCACCCACACCCAGGGTGACCAATAGAAATCAAGGCAGAGTATGGCAGTAGCACACACACATACACACACACACACACACACACACACACACACACACACACACACACACACACACACACACACACACTATGAGTGCACATATGTAACCCTGACTATGTGAATATGGGTAGGGTAGAAACAGTCAGGTAGTGTTAACAGAAACTTCCTCCACATGTCTACCAGGTAAGAAAAGGTATAAATTAGCTGTAAGAAGGCTGTAATTATACACTGTGTACAAACATACCACTGCCCAAACAAAGGCGATAGGTCAATGCAAAGTGAGGTAATACCTAGAGAGTAATGATTAGAGCAATGATCATTAAAGTTTTGAGCAATTGAAGCCTATACTGTTGTTCATATGTTCGTAGGTTGGTACTAGGCTGTCGGCCCTAGGGCCCATACAAGTCTAGCCATAACAATTCCCTGGCTATTTCTTCCCACACTATTTACTTCCCTGGACCCCTATCTAGTAGGGTGACTGACATGGTCCCCAGGGTGAATTTCCTTTCTCCCATCCAATCATCAAGGTTCCTTTTGAAGAGAGCAAAATAGGCGCTCTGCTTGACATGTATGGGCAGTCTATTCCAGAGTCTGGGGAGTCTCTGGGTCAGGAACCTATCCCTCCAGCATGTTTTGTTTATTGTGATGACAAGGTTTAGATCCCTGGAGTGTGTGGCTCTGATGGATTGGGATTTCTTTAAGTGTAGCATGTCCAACAGCTCTGGGTTTGATATGGCCTTGTATGTTAAGCAGAGATCGCCTCTGAGTAGACGATATGCAACAGAGTATAGCTGGAGTTTTTTAAGGTGGTCAGCATGGGGCATCTGCTTTAGGCCTGTGATTCTTTTAGTGAGGTATTTCTGCGGCCTTTCCAGTTGTTGCAGGTGTCTTGAGAGGTACATACCAAATGGGGCATTGTATTCTATAATGGGTCTAATGAGGGATGAATAAAGTGGGACAATGACCTACTTTTTCTGGATGAAAAGCCCTTAGTGATGAGGTGTGCCACATAGAAGGATTTCCTGACTGTTGTGGCAATGTGGTTATCGAATGTGAGACCACTGTCCACCTGTGTCCCTAAGTCTCTTATCACACTTTTGGTGTTTAGTGTACTGCCACCTATGTGGTAATTCATGGGTACATGTTTTTTTCCCAAAGGGGATAACTATACATTTCTTGGCATTGAGCTTGAGCCCATGGCTCTGGCATCAAGCATCTGTTTCTGTAAGGCCCTTTTGTAGAGTATCCACATCATTTGGAGATTCAATAATGGCTCCCAGTTTGCAGTCATCTGCAAACTTTGTTAGCCAGAGTCCCTTAGTATTGGCCTGTACTTCAGAAGTAGATGCCAAACACGAGTGGTCCCAGGACTGAACCCTGAGGTACTCCACTTATCACTTGTCTGGAGCTGGATTTGGAGTTAACTGACATCTCTCTGTCTCCCCCACCCTATCTGCACCGACAATCTAAACACATAAATCAGTGGGTATGTTTTTCACCAAACCTATTGTTGGGAAATGTGTCCTATTCTTCTACAAATGTTTAAACATTTGACTATTAATGTTTCCTGTTCAAATACTATAATTGGTAGCCTGTTGCTATCAATGTAACCTGCATGCTGTTATAATGCCCACTGTAGTTCCATATATGCATGTGTTCTGTTTGCTATGCAACTGTTCCAAATCTGTAGTTTTGGGTTAATGAGAATACCTATGCATGCTGTTATAACCAATCCTGGAATGTGTTTTTCATGACTAACCGACATATGTTATAAAACTGCAACACCATAGCATGTCTGGAAAGGCTGATCCCAGTGGATCCGCCTGTTCTGCCTCAACTGGCCATGGAACCGGGCCCCAGCACTTCTGGGACCCAACCTGGGACCTCCTTGTCCACTGGTCCTGCACCACCTTTGGGTGGAACCACCTCAGGGGATGGGGCTCACACCCCCCAGGAACAGGTACAGACAGGACACTGTCACACATCATCAGGTCTGGGGATTTGTGCGTAGCGAGCTTCTAAAGGAGTTTGGAGATCTGCTATGCCAGCTTGAGGGCCATGTGGCACATCTTGAGGGTTAGCCTGCTCCTCCTGCATAGCCCCCAGCACAGCCACCTTTGGGGCTGCGAAGGTGCAGTGGTGACTGCCCATGGGTGGGAACCTCAGTCCCACAGTATCCATTTGGGGGATTGTGGACATCCAATTCCCAACCACCCTCTCCATCCAAGGTGTTTACCCCCCCACATGTGTCATATACCGCCCCTGTCTGCTGTCTTATTTGCCTTGTCTTTCTTTTTACCCAACCTATCTCCCCAAATATACCTAGTATTCTTCTCCAACATCCCACTCTCACCTTATTAAAAAAAAAAAAAAAAAAAAAGGCAATCTGTTCCCACAAAAAAATGTCAACCCTTACATAGCTGTCCATTTCACACGTGTCCACTGGACACATGTAATCTGGTCTAATTGGCTTAACAACACATTACTGTTGTCCTCACCCCTCTCTCAGGTTTGAGTGTCCAAATCCACCTCCAAATTCTGTATAAATGCACAGCTGTTGCTGTATCAGAAATGGACAGCTATAGACCTTCCCTACACCCGTCCTGCACATCCCTACATATCAGTCACATTGTTTTTCCCTGTGTGTGCCCCCTTTTTCATCACTTTCCTATAACCCCTTTTTTCTTTTCTTTTAAAGAACTTAGCATGGGGTAAGTGGGAATAGGCTGCAGTAAGCAACAGTAAGTGGCAGTAAGCGAGTTTGCATGATGCTAAGCGATGCCTACACAGATTAAGCAGTTTCTTATTTAACAGTGTGTTGGCATCGCTTACCATTGCCCAAACCCATGCAAACCCATGTACAACTGCTTAAAACTGCCTTAATCACCCTGTCTCCACCAGCCACTGTTCTGTCCAGCAACAAAATAATCAGTCCTGCCAAGTCTTGGACCCAGGACTCTGTAAACTATACTCAGAGAATTTACCACTACACCATCTAAGATGTAGCAATGAATGGTGTTTTTTCAAATATATCATTCAGTACAGGTATAGAATTGTAGGAAACAAACACCATGGAATTAGTCATGTTTAGTATACATAAATATACGCATATAGATGTGTATGGTAACAGATAAATATTAAAAAGTATATACATCAGATATATGGAGCTATACATATAAAACAAATATGTATAGAATATATACATCTATATTGTTATATAAACATATGTACAGATATCAAAAAAGAAAAAAAAAAAAAATATATATATATATATATATATATATATATATATATAAAATCAGTATAGATATATCTTTATCATCTATATATTTCTATATCTATATCTAGAGAAGGTAAACACTTGCACCACACCACACTCAGCACATAGTCCCTCAAAACCTACACCACCAAAACACACACATAGAAATGCAAAACACACACCTACGTTCACAGAGGCTCTCAGTAAAAACTTGCCCAAGCAACAGGGACCTCCAAAGCAGAAACACAAGCAACCTCCAACCCCCAACACAACCCAAATGAGACACAGCCCACAAACTCAGTGTGCCACTCAACCACAGCCCATAAGGCATAACAACGTACCCAACACTCTAGTCATAGGTGACTCTATAGTCAGGCACACTGATGTTCCACTCACCAGGCTAAACAAGAAGAAAGTTACTGTCAGCTGCCTGTTGGGTGCCAGGATCCGCCACATAACGCATGCACTCAGGTCACTCCACAACAAGTACAAATATGACTCTGTCATTGTCCATGTTGGTGTGAATGACCTGAGGCACTCTCCTTGGACTACATGAAAAGGGACATGGAGGAGCTGTCTGATCTTGTAGCCCAGGCAGGTATGACCCTAGCCCAGAGTAGCATCCTGCCATCACCTAGAATGATACCACAGTACAAGGACAAAATGACTGACTTCAACAATTGGCTAAGCTTCTGGTGTTATTCTAAGGGGATCCAGTATCTGTCTGCCTGGGATGACATGATCAACAAACCAAGATGCTTTGCCAGAGATGGCCTGCACCTGTCACCCCTGGGATTCCGGATACTGGCTAAGGCTCTAGACACCCCATAGTGCCTTTTTTAGGCAAGGTTCAAATGACAAATTCACCACCCTAGCAGGTACATTCAAGAAGAATCTGAGGGTATTGCTACTAAATGCTAGAAGTCTAAACCTCAAAATGCACTCACTCGAGACACTCCTTAAAATGGAGAACATCGACATCTGTGCAGTGACAGAGACCTGGTTCAAGGCTCCAGAGAGTACCCCTGCATTACCAGGCTATAATTCTTACCACATCTTTCGGCCACCTAACCCTGACCGAAACACTAAAGGTGGAGGCATGTCCATATTCATTAAGGATATCCATACCTCCAGGCTAGTTGCTCAGCATAATGCATCCGAGATTATCCAAGTGCAACTAACTCTGGGCAAGACCGCAATCCAAGCTGTAGCTTGCTACAGATCCCCCACCATGCCCCAGGATTCCCACTCCTCATTTCTTAATACACTGGAAAATATTAGGGTACAACCTAACACCCTAATAATGGGCAATTTCAACTACCCTACCATTAACTGGGAAAACTACTCATGTACTAACTCTTGTGCTCAACATTTTCTGGAATTCATAAATTCCAATGCCATGGATCAACTTATCCACACCCCCACCAGGGGCAGCAATATCCTAGACCTGGTTATTACCAACATGGGCAACCGGTGCTCCACACCAGAGGTCAATTCCTCGTTGGTCAGATCCAACCACAAGCTAATCACCCTAGACATCCACATCCCTCCCCTACCCCCCATTAGGGAAACCACAGTAAAATATTTCTCCAAAGCCAACTTCACGCTTCTTAAGACAGAAGTGGCAAACTTCACGACACCCATGCTGACAGACAATAGAGGTATGACTGCTGAATCCTACACCAATGCACTTTATAAGCACTTACATGAGTGCATGGATCGTGCAATCCCTAACAGAACCAAGATGCTATCCTCCAAAAAAAGGAAGCCAATCTGGTGGTCCCCTGCCATAAACAAACTCTACAACAGAAGAAAGAAACTGTTGCAAAAGAGTAAAATCCCATGATTGGAGAAACTCCCTGTTCAGCCTGAGTAAGAACCTGACATCCCTCAGAAAATCCTCCAAAGCTAGTTATGAAAACAAAATCGCCAATGACTCTAAAGACAACCACAAAGCATTCTACAGCTATGTCAAGGACCTCAATGGCAACACTCAGATCTGCTCTGAGTTACAGCACAATGGCACTAAATATACAGAACCAACTGATATTGCCAACATCCTGGCAGATAGGTTCAGCTAACTTTACCCCTGTCATCCCCTAAAGGGCCCATCTCTATACCAGAAGAATGCAAAGTTCCTGTAATCATGGCTGCACAGGTAAGAAACACACTATCCAAAGCCAAGAACACAGCATCCATGGGACCTGACAACATCTCAGGCTGTGTTCTACATGAACTACAGAATGAACTGGCACCCCACCTAAGTACCATGTTCAATCATAGCCTCACCTCAGGCTATGTGCCCACTTAATGGCGCACAGCAACAGTTATCCCACTCCACAAAGGGGGAGCCACCACAGACCCCGGAAATTACCGCCCCATTAGCCTAATGAGCCTGGTCTGCAAGGCTATAGAACATATCATCATGGAACTTATAAACAATGACATTGGTAATCTCCAAACTCAGTACCCACCCAGTTCGGGTTTGTAAAAGGCAGATCTTGTCTCCTAAACCTGATAGACTTCTTTGAAGCAGTCATCAAAGCCATAGATGAGGGTAAGGTGGTTCACACAGCCTATATAGATCTCGCCAAGGCTTCGACGCCATCCCCCACTCTGGAATTATAGATAAACTCACTAAACTAGGTATAAATCCGTATGTCACAAGATGGGTTGCCAACGGGCTCACTGACAGAACCCACACTGTGAAAGTAGCAGACTCCAAATCCAACTTCAGACCAGTGACAAGTGGAGTACCACAGGGTTCAGTCCTGGGTCCTCTCTTCTTTGGTATCTACTTCTCTGAAGTACAGGCTAACACAGAAGGTCTTTGGCTAACGAAGTTTGCAGATGACTGCAAACTAGGAGCCATAATCAAAACTCCAAAAGATGTGGACATCCTACAAAAGGACCTCGCTGAGACAGATGCCTGGTGTCAAAGCCATGGCCTCAAGCTCAATGCCAAAAAGTGCATTGTCATCCCTTTTGGTAAAAACTCAGTACCCATGAACTACCACATAGGCGGTAGTCTACTTAACACTGAAAGTGTGATAAGAGACCTTGGGACACAGGTGGACAGTAGTCTCTCCTTTGATAATCACATCATCACAGTAGTCAGGAAATCCTTCTACGTGGCACACCTCATCACAAAAGGTTTCTCATCCAGGAAAAAAGAGGTCATTGTTCCCCTCTACCCGTCACTCATTAGATGGCCACCAGCCACTGTTCTGTCCAGCAACAAAATAATCAGTCCTGCCAAGTCTTGGACCCAGGACTCTGTAAACTATACTCAGAGAATTTACCACTACACCATCTAAGATGTAGCAATGAATGGTGTTTTTTCAAATATATCATTCAGTACAGGTATAGAATTGTAGGAAACAAACACCATGGAATTAGTCATGTTTAGTATACATAAATATACGCATACAGATGTGTATGGTAACAGATACATATTAAAAAGTATATACATCAGATATATGGAGCTATACATATAAAACAAATATGTATAGAATATATGCATCTATATTGTTATATAAACATATGTATAGATATCAAAAAAAGGAAAAAAAAATATATATATATATATATATATATATATATATACATATATATATATATAAAATCAGTATAGATATATCTTTATCATCTATATATTTCTATATCTATATCTAGGGAAGGTAAACACTTGCACCACACCACACTCAGCACATAGTCCCTCAAACCCTACACCACCAAAACACACACATAGAAATACAAAACACACACCTACATTCACAGAGGCTCTCAGTAAAAACTTGCCCAAGCAACAGGGACCTCCAAAGCAGAAACACAAGCAACCTCCACCCCACCCAACACAACCCAAATGAGACATAGCCCACAAACTCAGTGTGCCACTCAACCATAGCCCATAAGGCATAACAACGTGCTCAACACTCTAGTCATAGGTGACTCTATAGTCAGGCACACTGATGTTCCACTCACCAGGCTAAACAAGAAGAAAGTTACTGTCAGCTGCCTGTTCAGTGCCAGGATCCGCAACATAATGCATGCACTCAGGTCACTCCACAACAAGTACAAATATGACTCTGTCATTGTCCATGTTGGTGTGAATGACCTGAGATGTACCTCCTTGGACTACATGAAAAGGGACATGGAGGAGCTGTCTGATCTTGTAGCCCAGGCAGGTATGACCCTAGCCCAGAGTAGCATCCTGCCATCACCTAGAATGATACCACAGTACAAGGACAAAATGACTGACTTCAACAATTGGCTAAGCTTCTGGTGTTATTCTAAGGGGATCCAGTATCTGTCTGCCTGGGATGACATGATCAACAAACCAAGATGCTTTGCCAGAGATGGCCTGCACCTGTCACCCCTGGGATTCCGGATACTGGCTAAGGCTCTAGACACCCCATAGTGCCTTTTTTAGGCAAGGTTCAAATGACAAATTCACCACCCTAGCAGGTACATTCAAGAAGAATCTGAGGGTATTGCTACTAAATGCTAGAAGTCTAAACCTCAAAATGCACTCACTCGAGACACTCCTTAAAATGGAGAACATCGACATCTGTGCAGTGACAGAGACCTGGTTCAAGGCTCCAGAGAGTACCCCTGCATTACCAGGCTATAATTCTTACCACATCTTTCGGCCACCTAACCCTGACCGAAACACTAAAGGTGGAGGCATGTCCATATTCATTAAGGATATCCATACCTCCAGGCTAGTTGCTCAGCATAATGCATCCGAGATTATCCAAGTGCAACTAACTCTGGGCAAGACCGCAATCCAAGCTGTAGCTTGCTACAGATCCCCCACCATGCCCCAGGATTCCCACTCCTCATTTCTTAATACACTGGAAAATATTAGGGTACAACCTAACACCCTAATAATGGGCAATTTCAACTACCCTACCATTAACTGGGAAAACTACTCATGTACTAACTCTTGTGCTCAACATTTTCTGGAATTCATAAATTCCAATGCCATGGATCAACTTATCCACACCCACCAGGGGCAGCAATATCCTAGACCTGGTTATTACCAACATGGGCAACCGGTGCTCCACACCAGAGGTCAATTCCTCGTTGGTCAGATCCAACCACAAGCTAATCACCCTAGACATCCACATCCCTCCCCTACCCCCCATTAGGGAAACCACAGTAAAATATTTCTCCAAAGCCAACTTCACGCTTCTTAAGACAGAAGTGGCAAACTTCACGACACCCATGCTGACAGACAATAGAGGTATGACTGCTGAATCCTACACCAATGCACTTTATAAGCACTTACATGAGTGCATGGATCGTGCAATCCCTAACAGAACCAAGATGCTATCCTCCAAAAAAAGGAAGCCAATCTGGTGGTCCCCTGCCATAAACAAACTCTACAACAGAAGAAAGAAACTGTTGCAAAAAAGAGTAAAATCCCATGATTGGAGAAACTCCCTGTTCAGCCTGAGTAAGAACCTGACATCCCTCAGAAAATCCTCCAAAGCTAGTTATGAAAACAAAATCGCCAATGACTCTAAAGACAACCACAAAGCATTCTACAGCTATGTCAAGGACCTCAATGGCAACACTCAGATCTGCTCTGAGTTACAGCACAATGGCACTAAATATACAGAACCAACTGATATTGCCAACATCCTGGCAGATAGGTTCAGCGCTAACTTTACCCCCCTGTCATCCCCTAAAGGGCCCATCTCTATACCAGAAGAATGCAAAGTTCCTGTAATCATGGCTGCACAGGTAAGAAACACACTATCCAAAGCCAAGAACACAGCATCCATGGGACCTGACAACATCTCAGGCTGTGTTCTACATGAACTACAGAATGAACTGGCACCCCACCTAAGTACCATGTTCAATCATAGCCTCACCTCAGGCTATGTGCCCACTTAATGGCGCACAGCAACAGTTATCCCACTCCACAAAGGGGGAGCCACCACAGACCCCGGAAATTACCGCCCCATTAGCCTAATGAGCCTGGTCTGCAAGGCTATAGAACATATCATCATGGAACTTATAAACAATGACATTGGTAATCTCCAAACTCAGTACCCACCCAGTTCGGGTTTGTAAAAGGCAGATCTTGTCTCCTAAACCTGATAGACTTCTTTGAAGCAGTCATCAAAGCCATAGATGAGGGTAAGGTGGTTCACACAGCCTATATAGATCTCGCCAAGGCTTCGACGCCATCCCCCACTCTGGAATTATAGATAAACTCACTAAACTAGGTATAAATCCGTATGTCACAAGATGGGTTGCCAACGGGCTCACTGACAGAACCCACACTGTGAAAGTAGCAGACTCCAAATCCAACTTCAGACCAGTGACAAGTGGAGTACCACAGGGTTCAATCCTGGGTTCTCTCTTCTTTGGTATCTACTTCTCTGAAGTACAGGCTAACACAGAAGGTCTTTGGCTAACGAAGTTTGCAGATGACTGCAAACTAGGAGCCATAATCAAAACTCCAAAAGATGTGGACATCCTACAAAAGGACCTCGCTGAGACAGATGCCTGGTGTCAAAGCCATGGCCTCAAGCTCAATGCCAAAAAGTGCATTGTCATCCCTTTTGGTAAAAACTCAGTACCCATGAACTACCACATAGGCGGTAGTCTACTTAACACTGAAAGTGTGATAAGAGACCTTGGGACACAGGTGGACAGTAGTCTCTCCTTTGATAATCACATCATCACAGTAGTCAGGAAATCCTTCTACGTGGCACACCTCATCACAAAAGGTTTCTCATCCAGGAAAAAAGAGGTCATTGTTCCCCTCTACCCGTCACTCATTAGACCCATTATAGAGTGCAATGCCCCTTTTGGTATGTACCTCACAAGACATTTACAACAACTGGAAAGGCCATAGAAATACCTCACAAATAGGATTACCAGCCTCAAACAGATGCCCTATGCAGACCGTCTCAAAAAACTGCAGCTTTACTCTGTTGCATATTGCCTACTCAGAGGCGATCTCTGCCTAACACACAAAGCTATGTCAAACCCAGAGCTTTTAGACATGCTCCACTTAAAGAAATCCCAATTCCTATGAGCTACACGGTCTAGGGACCTAAACCTTGTCACCACAATAAACAGAACATGCTGGAGGGATAGATTCCTGTCCCAGAGACTTCCCATACTCTATACCATACTACCTATCTATATCAAACAAAGCTCCTCATTAGCATTCTTCAAGAAAAATTTTGATGATTGGATGGGAGATAGGAAATTCTCCCCGGGGATCACTTCTGTGGCTCTGCTCGACAGTGGCCAGGAAAATAATTTTCTTGGGTGGCAAAAGCCAGGGTACCTTTGGTTAGGCTTATATATGCCCTAGGGCCAATAGCCTAGCACCTACCTATGAACCTATGAACCTATATATATGCCCATAATGTAGTGGAGTCATACCCAGCACCATACCTCTACACCTCTTAGTGCAATAATTCTAAATAGGGAGACAATGGTCCAAGAACAGGTACATAATGTACGTACTGCAGTTATAAATGTAGAATGTTCCTATGATAACAGGGTTCATGTCAGCATACATGTCCAGAAGGATGTGAGTTCTGAAAGTGAAATGTATGTCATCATCTACCGACAGAAATCCTCACATCATCACAGTGATTTACCACAGAAATGAAAATAATGATTCTGTGGAACAGACTAGAAATATGAGCAATAAACCTGGACAGTCTGAAACAATCTGGCCAGTTGAGAGGTATGCTCAGAACCCCTTAGTGCCACAAATCTGGACCAAGCCTGACTGGTCGGGGAGGGGTAAAGTCATGAAACTGGGAATATAGCCAAATACTAGAGTAGATAAGGTGACACAGTTGATGCAGTAACACTCTTCTGTCTGTTGTACCATATATTGACTGGAATAGCCCAAGTCCAAAACCAAATTACTCCCCACTACTCACTGACATAAATCTTCACATCATCCCACTGATGTGTCAGACATACACAACATGTATGGGGGCCAGCCAACAGTACATCTGATAAATATTGGGACATAACATCACAGTAAGGACTGAGCCGCTAGGCATGTCACCAAGTACTGTCTAAACTACAGGCAGACTGACACAACACAAACCCAATATTGCTATGGGGGAATACACATGTAATTGCAAATATATCAGGCACTACAGAGATGTAACAGCACTGACCAACAGACACCAGTGTGAAAGTGCATATCCAGAAACAATCGCACCACATTCAAAGTGATAGACTGGTAAGCCACAGAAACTGTAGTGTACATGGACTGTGTGAACAAAATCATCAGCATGTTTGCCACTCACACACTACCCCTATATATGCTGGCCCAATTCACAGTGTAGTCTGACGCCTGACTCTGGTATGGGACATGTGTCAGTCTGCCCCTACAAACATATACAGCTGATAGAGCACCAGAAGCTGGAGCAGCATGCAAAGTCAGATAGAAAATGACCATCAACACTTACATCTACCCCCCTCCCTACATAGGCCAAATAACACATTTACAATACACTGTTACACAATCCTACAATTGCCAGAAATATGCAGTCCTCTCAACTGCATAGAGTCTCACAGGACATCCAGACTTCATCCTCATGTATAAGTCCTTAGACTCATAATATGTCTGGCAGTCTGATACATCACTGGTATGATATCTGGAATGAAATTACTATATAATGATATATTATACCTATACACCTCTTACAGCATGAAATCTGAACAAAGCCAGACATATTTCGGGGCAGAGGCCCAAACACAGGGTCATTATTGACATATTGCTGTCATAAACTGAGAAAGTTGCTGGTGTAACAGGGTTGTTGTAGCATATCTGTTCTAAGGGATATTAAGTCAGAAACACACATGGATGTTACCATTTACTGACTGCAATCTCAGTGTATGCTACTGAATTTCCAAGGCCAAAAAATGTGTGACTAATACACCAACTATAAGAGTCTGTGGATAGCCCTACATTTGGAAGCTATGTCAACCACATAACACTATCAGACTTAAATTCATGCAGAGCAGCCATATCCACACAAACCCGGTCAAATTAGCATTAGTTCACCTATATAACAGCAATACGTATTCTGTCCCTATGTCTGGAACATTCTCCTCCAGTTTGTTGGGCTGTCTCCACAGTGTTTGTTGCCAGATTCCCAACTACCCTCCATGATGCTGTTTGTCACACGCCTCCATGAAGTCATTCTCCCAGGCAAGGAAAAGGGGAAATGCCAATATGAAGCACTAAGGTACAGAGTGTGCTTCCATGCTATTGGACATGGGAATGATACCATAGCTGTTACACATGCAATTAGCAAATGGGGGACTCCAAGTGGTGCACAGGCCATCAGCTGCTCATGAGCATTACCTAATAAAGGCAAGATGCTGCCTATACAAAACAGACGTATATCCTACATCTGTCTCAGAGAGAGTGAGAGAGCGAGACACACACACACACACACACACACACACACACACACACACACACACACACACACACACACACACACACACACACGCACACACACACTGAGACTGAGGGAGTATACCAACTGAACTGAAAACAAATAAACACAGCTATGTCAAACAATCAAGCCTGTAATGGAATGTAATAGGGACAACACTCTATTTACTGTTAGTTCCCATAACAACACTATCATTGAAGTTGTCCCTAGTACCAAATTGCTAGGTGTCATCATTGATGACAAACTAATTTTTGACCTTCACATCCACAACAACATAAAAAAAAACATCAAAAGCTGGGTGCCTTATATAGGCACAACAATTTCCTCAGTCTCTCTGCAAAAAAGGCCTTAGCTTCATCTGTCCTAATTCCAACCCTTCTACATGGAGCCCCCATCTTCACCAACCTACAATCCTCCTTAAAAAATAAGCTGGACTCTTGTTACAACAAAGTTGCTAAATTTGCTACAAACGCAAAATATTCTACCCATCATTGCTTATCTCTGCATCAACAAAAGTGGCTAGAATCCCCCACCACCTTACTTACCTACAATTAACTACAGCCCACAAGATAATCTTTCAACCTAAAAGCTGCCCTTCCCTCACATCTATACTGACCATGTACCACCCCAATCGCCATCTCAGGCCTGAAAACAAAATGTTATTATTCATTGAGAAACCTAAATTCTCAGCTGGCCAAATGCTGTACTCTCATTCTGTCTCTAAGTTATGGAATAATCTTCCTCCTTCACTCAGGACAATCAGTAATCCTGCTTCCTTCAAAAAAATGCCTCAAATTACATTTTTCCTCTCACTGGCTATGCTCCTGTTCCTCACCAAATAACCCCATCACCTGATTTCCTTCTCACTCCCGTCTTCTCCTCTGTACCTTTCTGACTCATTTCTGTTACCTCGACTAACTCTGACCTATCATCAGCTTTATACCCTGAAGTCAACTCTGCTCACCTTAGAACTCAACTTTCACATCTATAGCTGACTGTAATACATTATTGCCACTTCTGCCACTATTTTTCCTCCTATGTCACACTACTGCCCATAACACTTGATCCTACACATCAACACAGTTTTGCTCTTGCATATAGTTAAGGATTTTTGTATGTAATTAAAGGAATGACATTGTCCTATGTCTCAACTTCATTTTTTACTTTTGTATGTATCAGCATTGTTCTATTACTTATGCATGTATTACTGTGGAACTTATGTATGTAATACTGTGGATCTTTTCTCCCTGAGCCTCCACTGAAAATGGGCTCTTCCTAGGCCCAGTGGACTTTCCCGGTCAACAAATGCAATAAATAAATAAATAAATAAATAAATAAATAAATAAATAAATAAATAAATCTCCCTTACTAGCTCGGATGTAGTTACCCAGATATTTGCTAAGTCTTCATTGGCACCCACTGCCTGTCTTAACTCTTCCCTGAACTCAACCTCACAATCACCCTTTCTCAGTATCCACCATTTGATCCGTGGTGCCACCCTCACACTCCTCCCCATCTTCGTGATCACCAACAATGTCCCACAGACCTACCCTTCATGCTGCCTAACTACACTGTCCCCCGTCACCACTTTACAGTTACCAATCCTCTTCAAACAGGCCAACCTGCATAGGAGATAATCCACCTGTGTGCATCTTCCGCCACTCTTTTATGTCACCCTATGCCCCTCGGTGTTGTAATTCTATGTATTCACCACACCCATGTCCAACTTCTGTGGCAAACTCCACCACCATCTCACCTTCTGCATTCCTTTGCTTAACACCATAGCTATACATCACTTCTGCATCCCCTCTGTCCCGTTCATCAACATGCCCATTGAAATCTGCTCCAATCACCACTCACTCACCCTTGGGTACACACATCAGTACTTCATCCATCCATACCAAAGTACATCTGTCTCACCCATCACACACACAATTAGCGGTGCATATGCACTAACAACTGTCAACATTACATCATCAATTCCCAGCCTCCTGAACATCATTCTACCCGACACTCTTATCACCTCCGCAAACACTCTTGGCATAATGTTCCTTCAGGTTAACCCCTGCACCCTTTCCCCTCCCATACACACCATGATAGAACTATTTGTACCTGACTCCAATACACACAGCTGTACACCCCTTCCATCTGGTTTCTGGCATATATGATATATTCACCTTTCCTCTGTCCAGCATATCAGCTAGCTCTGTCCCCATACCAGTCATACTCAATATATTAACAGTTCCTACCATCACTACCACACACCTAGCCTTTCACCTCTCTGCCTGCAATATGAGCATCAGACATCCTCCAGGGTATGTATGTAAATGCAAAGGCTACTGCACTATCAAATTACATATGTGTGTTACAGAAATATGAAGAAAATGTCACTAATTGTGGCCCATAGCCCATCATGTATGTGTGTTGCCCTACAGATGTCCTGCCCTAACAGGTTGACATGACAGACTGAGTAGCAAGACTGTCATTACAATGTGCCATACTGACATAGAACAAAAACGTATAGCAGGTATTACCTGTGCGTATGTATATTTGGGTAGGTGTACCTGGCTGCCTCATAGCAACTGACATGGGATGCAAAATGTCAGGTGAATAAGCTGTACATGTTGTACACATGTGTAACCTTAGTTTCTTTGCATCCAACAGAGTTACACCTCTACAGCTACTGGTGGTGCCATTGCCCTGACACAGACATGGGTAGTACAATGAGCATGAGTATTACGTTGAAATTGTAGAGGTGGCCAACTGTGTTCTGACCCTGTGTCCATGCCTACTACAAACAGATATATGACCACCCACATAGCTGTGGCCTCAGAAAAACCTTACTCGTAAAACCTGTCTCCACCAAAGTAGAGAAAACCCCTTTGCTGGACAGCAGCAATGCACAAACCACATAATGTGATGCTATATTGGTTGTACAGGGCAAAGTAGGAGCATACACTAACTAGGCAGCATGTCAACCTTTGATCGAGCATAGTAGGTCACAGGTGATTACTGTAAGGCTAACTATGAGTACAAATTGGACACATCCACTAAGGGCAATCACAAGGCCATCTTCACATATGTCTGCAGTCTCAGAGGCACCAACCCACCTCGTAGTGGTGGACAATCACAGCACATACACACACACCATAACTGCAGCCAACCTGGTGCAGACAGGTTTAGGGCAAACATCACCACCTGGATCACTATTAGTATAGGTGGATATGCACAGCACACACACCCCACCCCTCATCATCATGGATTGGGTGCAAACCACCTAATAAAATTTGACAAAAACAAGCCCCCTTGGAGCCTGATAACATTTCTGTCTGCATCCTACATGAACCCAGGCATATGCTTCCAGGTCCATTACACACTGCATGCAAGCAAAGCCTGAGCACCATTGACATCCCATCTGCAAGGAATACTGCCACTGTCATCCCTCTACACAAACATGGATGGTGAATGGTGGTTTATGCAATGTACTGGCCTTCATTGGGGGGAACATGACACATCAGGACCAGGAGTACAAAGCATGTTCATACAGTACTGCCAGGGACAGGGTATGATGTGTTTGTAAGTGTTTCTAATGATAGTCTATATGCATGTGCTGGTTCTGTAAAGAACTCTGGGCAATGTCTGAGGTCCTGTGCTGTGTTTCCCTCTGTATGTACTCCAGGTGCCATGCAGCGGCAAATGCCTTACACCGATGCGAAGACAGCAGCCATCACAGGAGCTGTAATCTTAAACTATGCCATCCGTTCTGGCCATAGCCAGAAAAATCTGCAGGAGCTGACTACCCTGTCGGATGAGATCATCCACAGAGTGAACATGTGGGGTCAGAGGAGCTCCTTGCCAACCTTGGGGTAGCCCCCACACAAACTCAAACACAGGAAACAGCAGCTGTGTAGGTGGGTGGCACCCAGGCAACAGGCGAGGAGTGTCAAGGTAAGGCCAAAATGCACATCAATGTAATGCAATATCATTTAAACTGTTTTCTACAGAGTCTCTAGATGCATGTCAGTGCAAAATGGATTAGTGGGTGGGGTGTAGTAATGCACACAATTGGACATCTATGGTGAAGGACAGCAAAGTGTGTAATATGATAGTGTGTACTGTACCTGTGCAGAAACATAACATTCATCTTGTACCAATGCCTAATGTGAATCTGCTGACAGTACCTCTCCCTCATAACTACATAGGTCTCTCGCCTGCACATGGAGCAGCAGCCTGAACCCAGTAAGTTTGGGGTTTCCCTGTTGTGGCTCACCAGTACCTCAGGCATGCTAAAGTTAATACATGTGACCATGCACCCAACTGTTACACCCAGTCATTTGGCAATATCTGCATGTTCACCTGTGGTGGTGTTTACTGCATTGCATCATGGTGGTCATGACAGGGGCCTATTTGCAGGAAAAGTCACATATCTGTAGCATACTTCACAACCTGTCATTGCAGGACACCTGGACAAAGACCGACAAAATGGGGGGACAAAGGCCCAAAACTAGGGTCATATTGTAAAAATTAGTGGTATACAGTGCAAATGGCATACACACCTGTTAAAATGCCAGGTATGTGTGATATACAAAAATGAGAGCATGATAGACATGTTCAGAATACTGCTAACCTTTCATATGACCTATAACCTGTACAATTCAATTGTAAAGAAAACAAATTTGTTAGGGGAACAATAATGACACGTAACAAAAGTACAAAAACCTAGATGCATATGTGTGCACAGGCTGTAGGTAGTTCTGTATTGAGGCAGCTTTTGATATAACTACAGCACTACATCTTACTGGGTACACAACAGCCATCAATTCCAGAGACTCTTTGATTAACAGCACCTAACGGTCAGCTGTCCTACCAGGATTATCCTAACATATACCCATTTGCCTGCTACAGCAAGAGCCATGGTTCACATAAAGCTGACAAAGCTGCTAAGGGACCCCATGTTTGAGATGTATCAGCCTGGAGAAGGGTACCCAAACATTTCCACAGCATTGCACATACTATGGAGCACAGTGCAGACAGTCATCAATAGGTGGTGAAAATATGGGGCTACAGTGACATTGCAAAGGAGTGGATATCCCACCAAAGTCTATGAGAATACAAGACCAAAACTGGCCAGGGGGTTTCTAGGAGCCCTACAGCAACAGTGAAGGAGTAGCAGGAATCTTCAGCGAGTACTGGGTGTGTACTACATGTCACAACAACATTCCATGGTCTCCATGTGTCCTGCCTATAGGGTAGGGTTGGAAGATGGCAGAAGTTCCTCACACCAAACAATATCCAGGCCTGGTAATAGTCTGAAAACAATACATCAGGTCTCCAAAAATCACGTGGGAAAATGTGTTATGGTAATATGGGACCACAGTTGTACTCATTGGCCACAATTCTGACACAATATTTGGCACAATATCACCACTGCACATCACCACAACAACACCACCTCCACAGTGAAGCATGGGGATGGCAGTGTCCTGCTTTGGGATAGCTGTTCACAAGCTGGAACTCGGGCTGTAGCCAAGTTAGAGGGGATTATGAACAGTTCCAAACATTGGTCCCTTGTGGCTCCAAAACATTCTGGTGTCTTCCACATAGCTGTGGATGGTGAGGAATTCCACCTTTCTACACAACAATGGCCCAAACCATACATCCATATCAATAAAAGGATGGCTTCACCAGAACACATGCAACGTTCTGCACTGGCTGAATCAGAGCCTACACCTACGTCCAATAGGATATATGCAGGGTGACCTGAAGAGGGTGGTGCACAGGGGATGCCCTTGCAATCTGACATAGTTGGAGGTGTTTTGCAAGGGAGAGTGTGCAAACATTGGCAAGTCAAGTTGTGCCATGCTGATAGACACCTTCCCAAGAGGACTGCATGCTGTGATTAAATCAGGGCTTATAGGGCTGAAGAGTGTCTACAGATACCACTACGGTTGATGTGAACAGCAGACCTCATACAGTAGACATAGGAATGTGTACTGTGTGTACCATGGCATAAAATGTAAATCCATGCCCATCCAATGGATGTCATTCACACACAAACACACATGATACTCTTCTCTCAAACACATTTGCCAGGACTGGGAGTAGAATCCCTGTCTATCTATTTATTGTTACTACATTGTTACACATTTATTGTACGCGTCACGGAGGTTATGGGGTGCCACTTGTCCAAAGATACTTCTAAGGTGAAGGATATCACCAGGCCTTGCAAATTATGACAATGGGTGATGTACTGGGTGAGAGAGGCCACAAAATACTGTAGCCTACACATATACACACTTACACAAACACACATGTGCCAGGACTCATATTAGAATCTTTAGCTATGTGGTGATTGGTATTATAGTGTTATGCAATTACCACACATGCCACAGAGCTTATAAGTTGGGGAGTGTCCCAAGGTACCTATATAGTGAATAACATCTACAGCACTTGTAAGGTATGGCAATGGTACTTATACTGGGTGAGATGGGCCACCAACTACTTTCACCCACATGTTTACACACTCACAACCACTTTCAGACACACTAATGCACACACACACACACACACACATTTGACAGTACTGAGATCCATGGGTTCAAAGAGTCATACATGTGTATGTGGCAAATGACAATGGAGGCTTTACAAGGCTAGCCCATGGGAATACACTGGCATCATGCTGCCTGACAATACTCCCCAGTGTGTCTTCTGAGTATAGTCACTGGAGTGATCCCCAGGGTGGGTATTCTATTCCCCATCCACTCCTCCTGATTTCTCTTGAAGAGGGCCAGTGATGTGCTTAGCTTGACATGTATGTGGCATCTATTCCATGGCTTGACCAGTCTCTGGGTTGTGAACCTGTCCCTCCAACATGTCCTATTGATTGTGAGGATGGGTTAAGGTATCTAGGGCATGTTGTGTAGACAGATTGGTGTCCTCTGATGTAGCATTCCTGACAGGGTTGGGTCAGACATGGCTGTGTATGTCAGGCAGAGATCGCACCTAAGTAGCCAATATGAGGCAGAGATTCATTGCAGTTGTTGGAGTCTGTTCATATGGGGCAAGTGTGTAGTACCTAAGATCCTCTTTGTGAGGTACATTTGCAGCCTCTCCTGTTGTTGCTGGTGTCCAGTGGGGTACATGGCAAATGGGACATAGTACACATTGATTGGCCTACTGAGGGGTGTGTACAAGGAAACACTGTCCTTTTACATCCCAGATTCAACACCCTGAGTCAGGAGAAGTGACACATTGAAGGATGTTTGGAAGAAAGTGGCACTATGCTGGTCACCATACAGCTCACCGTTAACCTGTGTTCCTAGTTCCTTATACCAACATCAGTGTTTAGTGGACTACCATCAATGCATTACTTTATGGGAACCATGTCGTACCCAAAGGGGATTGCAGCACACCATCTGGCATTGCGTTTATGTCCAGGATTCTGACAACAGTCATAGGTTTCATAGAGGCCTTTGTGAAGGATGTCAACCTCACGTGGGGTGGGGTAATGATAGCACCCAGCTTGTAGGCATCTGCAAACATTGTCAGCCAGGCTGCCTTTGTATTGAACTGGTACTCAGAAGTGTCAATCCCAAATATGAGGGAATCCAGATCCACAACTTGTGGGACTCCACTCGTGACTGTTCAGCAGTCTGACATGGAGTCCGCTGCTTTCACACTGTGGGTTCTATCTGTGAGCCGGTTTGTAGGCCACCTACTGATGTAGGTGTGGCTGCCTACCTGACTGTGTTTGTGTATGATTCCTGAGTGGGGAGTGATATCCAAGGATTAGATGGGCAGCCTATCTTGTTATCTATTCCATATTGTCATATAGTTATTGCACATGGCACAATGCTTATAGGGCTGCAGAGTGTCTACAGGTCCCTCTACAGTGGATGACAACTATGGGCCTTGTAATGTTGACACTGGGACATGTACTGGGTGGGCAACAGCAAAATGTAGCAAACCCCACCCCCCAATAGTATAGTTCTCAAACAAACACAACAAGCCCCCCCCCCCACAGACAGGATACAGTTCAAACACACACTTGGCTGGACTGAAATTAGAACCTCTACTAATCTATTCACTGCTACTACAGTGTTACACATTTATCACATGTGCCATGGAGCTTACAGAGTGAAGTTGGCCAAAGGTACTTCTAAGGTGAGGAACATCACCAGCCCTTGTAAAGTATGGCAATGGGTGATGTACTGGGAGAGATAGGCCCCAGACTACACATATACACACTTACACACACAAATTTGCCAGAACTGGGATTAGAACTCCTATCTAGCTAGTTATTTATACTATAGTATTATGCAGTTATCGCACACGTCACAGACTTATTAGGCTGAAGCTTGACAAAAGGGACTTCTAAGGTGACTGATATCTGCAGGACTGCTAAAGTAGGGAAAGAGGAGTGTACTGGGTTTGAATGGACCCAAAAGCTTTAACTTGTAAACACACACACTTTTATATTTGCCAGGACTGAGATTAGAACTCCTACCTAACTAGTCATTTATACTACAGTGTTACACAGTTATCACATGTGCCACAGAGCTTATAGGGCTAAGGCCTGATGAAAAGGACTTATATAGTGAAAGACATATTCAGGACTGCTGATGTAGGGCAATGGGAAGTGCACTGGGTGGGGAAGGGCTGTTCATTCCTAGATGCTACTGACATTTCCTTAAGTGTATGAGCATGTCCAGTGTGACCTTCTATAGTACATGTGGGGACTCCATTCCTGGGATTGTTGAACTCCAGTCTGGTTTGTTTTATGCTACAGCCATACTTCTCAACCTGTTGGTGCAGGATATCTGGAGATAGCCTATCAAAATTGGGAGACAATGGGCCATACAATGATTGTGACTATTTGTCTCAGTAATGTATGGGTTGCTAGGGTTACAGGGCTTGTTTTAGCAGACATCTGACATATATGTCATTTGACACTGTTATGTATTGCTTCAGCACCTCGTGACATACCTCCTCAGATCATCACAGTGATTTACCAGAGGAATGCAGGATGGATGATGCAGACACCAGGATTATGGGCCAAATGCTATGCATTCTTGCACAATACAGCCTGTTGAGTGGTGTGCCTACAAGCAATTGACTGCTGGTGCTGTGGAAACGGTCCAGCATCTTCATGATATATTACAATGGTGGAATCACTGTGGATTTCTGTTCTGGCCTGGTCTGATTTCCAGTCTATGGTTGGGTAATACAAGTCTGACAGGGTCAGGGTGACAGGCAGCCTCCAGATAGATTTGTAGGGGATAAGATATGTGAGGGGGGGTGTCCTGGGTCGGATATGTTTGCCTATAGCTACCAGTACTTTGCATAGGGGTCTTCTTAATGGTTGACTGCACTTGGAGGGTTTTGTGTGTGTCAGATTGTTTGAACAGCCTGGAGGTGTGTGTTTGTCTCACATATATGTATGCCCCACTTCATTTTGCTTGGATGGCCACATTTTGAGGTCAGGATGTTGTATTGGATGAGTGATCAGGGAAGGGTGTGTTACTCCCCATGGCTGTGGGCCAGAGTTCTGTGACTGCAGACATGTCACCATCTTCCAGGGTTAGGACTGCTGCATTACCATGTTTAGACTCCTAGTCCTGCCTGTTGACTGTACAGAGTATCACAGAATGTCCACATCCATGAGTCATATATCTTGTTGGTTACCCAAACAAGTGTAGTTTTTAAGGAGAAGTATTCTGCAAGTCACTCAGGGCTGAAGTCAGATATTACTGAGAGTAAATTAAATGATTGTATTCCCACCAAGCCCCTGTTAAGGGCATAGAATGGGTAAGAAAAAAGTAATATTAATAGTAGGGTAGGTGTTGTTCCAAGTTGATTATACTCATCGAGCTACAAGTTTCCCACAGTTTTGTGTGTTCATTGTGAGACGCAACTAATAGTTGTATCTTTAACATTTTTAAATTTTTATTTTTATTTTACTATGTAATTTTATTATTGAATATTATGAATTTTATATCATGTGTAAATAGTTATATAACTGTTTAGTTATTTTATATGTATTTTCATGATTTTAAATGATTATTGTGTTATGAGAATCCATGTCAGGATGAGTCATTCAGTATCCATGAAATTAATATTCATGAGATCAAATTGGTGTATCACAGGATTGGATAATTTGACATAATTAGTACTATTTAAAGGCTGTTAGTTTGAGAAATGGTGTTCTGAAGAAGTCTATGGAGGATAGATGAAAGCGCTTAACCTAATGTACTAATAAACAACAGTTTTGGTATATTCTGTCTCTTTCCTTGGAACTGGACACTCATTTTTCACCAGTTATATCGCATTTATTGACTGGTATACTACTTTTTTGGCGTTGTTAGAGTGTCATGTATTCCTTGGATGAGCTGCCTTCTATGTTTTCCCCAGTCAGAAGAGATGAGGTGCACAAATTGCAATCGGAGGTCGCTATCATTAAAGGAGAATTAACACGACTTATTGAAGTGATGAGCCAGGCTGATAAGCGGAATGAAGGTTCCAACGTGCTCCTGACGTCATCACGGAGTGTTGGTAGCGACAGACGCATTTCCAATGATCAAAGCTTTGGAGATGTAATGGTTACTGATGGAAGCGGACCCTCTCATAGGATTTTTGCCGAACCAAACACTGAAACAGAGGACCAAGTGAGAACCTTGTTTCTTCAGGGCAACAATTCGGAGGACAGCTTTCTGGTGTTAGGAGCAAAACCAAAATGAACAGTGCCCAAAAAGACTTATTCTGTGGTGGCAGGTCAGTCTCATTCAAGTGCTGTTAACAAACCGCTTATTATTAACTCTGAGCCTGGTATCCCGGGTGTAGAACTTCGAGATTTGGATGCATTTTTGAAAGTAAAATACAGTTTTTCTTCTCCTAATGAAGTGCAGCTTGGTTACAATAAAGAAGGGAACAATACCAATTTTAAAACATTAAGAGACCTTATTCATGAATTTGGCCACAAACTGGGGACTATCAAGGCTTTACAGCTTGATAATATGTACCTACAAAAATGTATAGATTCAAAACTAGTACCGATGGGTTTGCGATTTTTCAAGCAACCCATAGGTGTGGATATGACTGAAAATGAAATTAATGAATGTAACAAAATGTTTGATGGTTTTGGGACACGTTTTATGGGATTTATTATTACTTGCAATGACAGTAAAATGTGTAGATTAATGAAGGAAGTAGATGAATTGAATGAAAAAAATTGTTAGTGATTTGTTGTTTTCACAGTGGGAAACCTTGTATTCTAAGCAATTTGATGATGCAAAGAAAAGTAATATTAAGATTTTTGACAGAAAATGTAAGAAACTGCAGAGGGATATGGAACAATACAGATTGGGGGTAGCCTGTAATTGGAACACAAGTGAGAAGTACAAAGGGAAGGATCAATGTTTGGAAAGTAAGAATGTTAGCTACCAAAGGCAGAATGAAGGTGGGAACAATCAAAAACAACATTTTTTAGGGAAGCAACAGGGATGGAAGAAGGACTACAAGGAGGATTATCAGAAACATGAATATCAATGGGAACACGACAATCAGAGAAAGAGAGGTGTACCATACCAAGGGGGGTGGATGGAAAACCAACAGCAAAAACATATGTGGAACAAGAGATAGTGCAGTCCCATAGGTTTCAATTTACCCTTGGGGACTTCAGTATATTCAATTATACAACATATAAATTAGAGAAGGAACATTTTTTGTTATTTGCCAAAGGTATGAAATATGTACCCAATTGTGGATTTGACATAGTGGACAATATTGTTGAATTCAAGAAATTTTTGAGGAAATTAAATCTTGAACTATTTTTTCATAGTGAAAATAAATATGAAATTAAAAGTGACTTAAGGAAGAAAAGTCAGTTCACTCCCCCCATGCATAACACTCTAGTGGCATATGAGAAGGTGGTAACAGATAAATTGTACATATATTGTGAAATAACTAAAAAGAAAAAATACAAATATAATTTAAGTAGAAAAGAACAAACAGTTTTTAATGACATATGTGCTAATCACAATATAAGGATAATGACCCCTGACAAAGGATGGGGAATTGTGTTATATGATGCAAATGAGTACGCACAGAATATGTATCAAATGATAAATAATTCTGGGAATTATGAAATCTCTTCTATAAACCAAATAAATATTGCCCATAGGAGAATTGACTTATACCTCAAGGAATATTTAATGGATAATAGAATAGACAAAGAAATGTATCAAATTTTAAAAGTAGAACATCCAGTATTGGCTACAATAGTGGTGATACCCAAGATTCATAAAAATATGGAGGATCCCCCATTTCGACCTATCATTTCAGGTAGTAAAAGTAAGACCTTTCCTTATGGAAAAGCAATAGATAGATGGCTAAAAAACATTTATAGCAAGGTCCCACACATTGTTAAAGATTCTTGGGAATTTTTGAGCAGGATAAACCCCCACCTGTGGAAAGATAGTGTCATATTTTTGACTATTGATGTGGTCGACCTATTTTCTTGTATACCTAGAGAAGATGGAACAACTAGGTGTATTAACAGTATACAGAGGTATACACAATTGGAATGGGAGAAAGTTGTTTTATTGGAAGAATGTATGGGTATTGTGCTGGATAATAATTATATATATTATGAAGGTGAACATTACAGACAGACCCAAGGTGTTGCTATGGGGGCCGCGTTTGCCCCTATGTTTGCAAACCTTGTTCTGTTAGGTGGGAGGTTCTAAGTGTTTGCAAACCTTGTTCTGTTAGATTGGGAGGATGAACATATGTTCACCAATCAATGGTACCAGTTCATTGGTTGTTACATCAGAATTTTGGACGATATATTTATATTGTGGACTGGTACCATGGATGAAATAGTATTATTTTTAGAATATCTTAACACTTCCAGCCCATATTTAAAATTTACCCACAAATGTGACAAAAGAGGTATATCATAACTTGATACATATATCTATACTATGAGTAAAGGTTTTAGGTCAAAGATATATAGAAAAGATACCTTTAGTAACACATACTTGGAATTTTCCAGTAATCATCCATGGAAGCAAAAGAAAAGTATAATTAAGGGGCAATGTATAAGAGCAGCCCGGATGACATCGGACTATTCAGAGATGGTTAAAGAAATTGGCCATATAGGAAACATGTTTAGAGAAAGGGGGTACCCCAATGAACTTATTAGTGATTATACAGGGTATCTCAAAAGAGAATGGGGGAAAAAGTACAAACCCTTATTGGGTGTGGCTATGGAGATGAACAAAGAGACTACTAATAGTAATCAAAATAATAAGAAATATAACAGGGCCTGTATATTGGGGTTCAACCTTTATGTAAACAAGGTCAAAAGTATTATACATAAAAATTGGAATATTTTGTGGTGTGATGAGGGGGTGCATAATAAACTGGGAACTGAACCCCTTTTTGTATACAAAACTGGAAAGAATTTAAAAAGAAAAATCCAAAAAAGTTATAGAAATAATGATACAAAGTCTGTAGGTACAAGTAAATGTGGACACTGCAATCAGTGTTGTGCCATATATGAGGAGCACACCCGCACTATAGATGATATCAACAAAACAACAGTAAGGTTCAAAAAGGGCAACTGTCAGACCCAGTTTGTGATTTATCTAGCCATCTGTACAAAATGTCCGTGTTTCTACACAGGAAAAACTGAGAGGAGGTTAAGAAACCGAATATATGACCATCTTTATTGTATAAGAAAGCAAGATACTAACAACGCCCTATATAGGCATATTAGGGATAGTGAGACTTGTAACACTTTCAAGTTTGCAATTGTAGAGTGTGTAAAGATTAATCCTAGAAGAGGTGACATGAAAGGTATATTGGGGGAAAGAGAAGTGAAGTGGCAAATATTATCAAATGCAGCCACTTACCCCAGATTAAATGATTGTATTCCCACCAAGCCCCTGTTAAGGGCCTAGAATGGGTAAGAAAAAAGTAATATTAATAGTAGGGTAGGTGTTGTTCCAAGTTGATTATATTCATCGAGCTACAAGTTTCCCACAGTTTTGTGTGTTCATTGTGAGACATAACTAATAGTTGTATTTTTAACATTTTTAAATTTTTATTTTTATTTTACTATGTAATTTTATTATTGAATATTATGAATTTTATATCATGTGTAAACAGTTATATAACTGTTTAGTTATTTTATATGTATTTTCATGATTTTAAATTATTGTTGTGTTATGAGAATCCATGTCAGGATGAGTCATTCAGTATCCATGAAATTAATATTCATGAGATCAAATTGGTGCAGCACAGGATTGGATAATTTGAATTAATTAGTACTATTTAAAGGCTGTTAGTTTGAGAAATGGTGTTCTGAAGAAGTCTATGGAGGATAGATGAAAGTGCTTAACCTGATGTACTAATAAACGACAGTTTTGGTATTTTCTGTCTCTTTCCTTGGAACCGGACACTATTTTTCACCAGTTATATCACATTTATTGACTGGCAATTACTGAGAGTTGACATTACAGTTTCAGACTTTGTACCCATCAGACATTACATGCTACTACAATCATTCCATCAACTTTATAACATTATTAGAGCAGCATTTCGAAGGTGTCCTTCTCTTTGGACCTTTTTCACGCCATTATACACGGCTTTGTCCATATTTCTGGCTCTCTGACACTGGCAGGTATTCGCCTAGCAGTTGAAAGCATGGCCTTTCTTTGCATTTTGTAGACTGAGTTATGTTGGTGGTATGGACCCCATGACACTCCCTAACAGGGCACTGTAGGTGAGGCATGAGCATTTGCCACAGGCCTGTAGGGCAGATGTGACAGATGCTGGCCACCTGTAGCAAGGCAGTGCATTCTGATGATCATATGTTCCCAGGCTGCCAGCAGTGGACAACCCTGGGATGGTACCAATAAGTTGGCTGGGTGTTACAGACAATTGCTTTCTGTTCATGTTGAGCCCTCACTCTAGTTGACGGCTAGATTCTGCTTAAGGCTAGGGACATGTTACTGCATTTCTACGGGACTATGGGGGGTGACACATCTGTACACAATACACATTTGCAGAGACTGTGCTGATATTTGCTTAACATTTTGGTCACATTTAGCATAGTGGTGTGTCCTATCTTTGAGACTACAGGCATAACAGTATTGACCACAGGTCAGATTCTTCTGGTATAAGCATTTGTAGCTTCAGTCTTCTTACCATTCAAAGCCATACTGTCACTGCTGGACCTGCTGTGATATCACTGTGTAAAAGTCTGTTGGTGGGGATTTAATGGATGTCGGCATGTGGGGGCCTTTGCCAGACATTTCTGTATGGTTTTCTACAGCTGATCTGCTGGGTGAGGCTGGGAGTGGGTATGAGACCCTCACTTTGACATCCATGCATGTGAACTATGACCCCCCCCAGTTATTTGGCTCATCGCATATACTGCAGTGGTATTTGTAAACTAGGGTAGTACTGTATAGTGTGGGTAGGCCAGTGCTGGGGATTCACTTCCTGCTGTCCCACAGAGCAGTCAGTTGTCTGCTGCTATCCCAGTAAGTCACCCCATTCCCTTGCATACTTGAATCAATACCATAGATATGCTATCAGAACATTCCACTCCATTCATTTATTTTGTTAAGGCGACTGACTTACCTTGTGCCTGTGGCTGTTGTGAGGATGGTGCTTGAGGGCTGACTATGTTGGATGTACGCAGTACACTGCCTATACATGGTAAAGTATAGGTGGTGTGATGTTTGGCATCCATTTTACTGTGTGTGCGAGTCAGAGAGAGAGTGAGATCAGTCCCTCAGGCCCTACAGTGTCAGTATATGTGCTATGCGTTGCCTCTTTGCCAAGGACAGGGCATACTGGGCACATGTCTGTCTGCCTACAAGGGCAGGCTCTGGATGTTCCTCCTTTGAGTCCCTCTGTGCTGTGGAGACCTTGCCAATGGTAGGGGTCTAAGTGGCCCTTTCCTGTTTTGTTCCTGCTGCAGCTGTTTCTGCAGGATTATATTGTTCATACTATGAACATGTGTGCACATGTGACAAAAGTCCCAACTTTGAGAAATTGTTGAGAATTAATGATTTGTTTAGGTTACTCTAATAAGTCATTATTTATTCTGACTTTTTTTTTTTTTTTACAAGGTTGTGTTGATCATTTGCATGTTTTATTTACATTTTTCACATATTTTTTTAAGGATGGGATTAGAACATAAGTATACACAAGTATAGTCATTGCTCAGTTTATTAGTGTTTTTAATTTTAATTTTTTAATTTTAATTCTTTTTTATTTTATATGATTTATGATTAACTACCAGTTGGGTAAATATTACCTTACTTATAAGTCAAAAGGTTCTTTACCTTTAATGGATCTTTTTAATGTAATTAATTGTATTATTATTTAAAACAAATGTGAGTTAGTTACTTATCAGTTTCTGAAGAAGTTGCCCTAGGAAGGCATTAAAAGCTTCAATATATAATTTCTCAAAGTTACATGTGGCAGATATGACAAGGCAGCAGAACCGTGCCTTGAGCATCCCAGCCATGTATTTTCCGTATGTGCAGAGCATTGAGTTGCTTCTAATTGTCATTGAGCCACATTTCTACAGAAGAGAAGGAGTTTTGTGTAGTAGTTAACAGGTCTGACAAGTTTTCAGAGAGAGATCAATGTGGAGTAATCTGCATATTGGACAATAGAGGAGTGACCGCAAGAAGTATGGAGGTTATTGGTAAAAATGTTGAATAGCAGAGGGCCAAGGATGGAGCTTTGGGGTACCTCAGTTTGGATAGAGAGGAAAGGTGAGCAAGAATTAAGCCATCTAACTGATTCTTGTCTGTTAGAGAGGTAGCTGGAGAACCAGTTGAGGGTAGTATGAGAGAGGTTGAGATGGGATAGTTTGGAGAGGAGTAGAGAGTGAGAAACAGTGTTGATGGCTTTAGATAGATTGAGGAACAAGCAAGATACAATTTTGTTGTTGTCTCTGGCCATAGCAACAGTTTCAGAGAAGGAAATAAAGACAGTGGAGGTGCTGTGTTTAAGGTGAAACCTGTGTTGTGTAGGAGTGAGGAGATTTTCTTGAATAACATATGTAATTAGTGGAGAGTGGAAACATTTTTCAAGGATTTTAGACAGAGGATAGAGGATAGCAATGGGTCTGAAGCTGCTAGATTCATTTGATTTACCACCCTTGTGTAGAGGTACAGTATGGAAAGATTTCCAGAAGTAGAAACTATGGATTCATGAATGGATCTATTAATTAAAATAGAGACAGGAGCAGTGATAGAGTCAGCAGCTATTTTAAGGAACTGAGGAGGAAGGTTGTCAGTAGAGGGAGAGCAGGGTTTAAGTTTTAGGAGTAGTTTTCTGATGTAGGAAATAGAGACAGGTTTGAATGAGAAAGTGTTGGCATTAGCAGTCTGAACGAGAGGGGTAGAGTGGGTTGTGTTACAGGCATCTGTAGTAGAAGAGGAGTTATTAGGAATGAACTTGGCAATAGTCTCTATGAAGTGTCTAAGAAGTGCTGCAGTGTCTGTTGGGGTGTTATTAGGGAAGGGCTTGAGGTAGTGGGGGTACCAGCATGCAGAATTTTGTTAAATCTTTTAGGGTTGGCGTAGTGGTTAGTTTGAGCTTTGATGCAGTAGTTTTCTTATCGTGGTGGATTTTTGTTTTGGTGAGGTTCCTAAGTTGTCTGTAGTCTTGCAGTTGTGATGGTGATTTAAATTTTAGCCAGAGTTTCCAAGCCTTATCTCTTTTTGCCATGAGGGACAAAGTATTTCTAGTGAGCTAGGGGGCATAGTTGGATTTGACCCTGATTTTCCTTAAGGGAGCTAGGGAGTTCAGGATGTCAAGAAAGATGTGGCTAAATTTAAGTACAGCTTCATTAATGGGTAGAGAATGCAGGAAGGACCAGTTGATAGAGAAAAGATAATTATTCAGAGTATCTGGGTTAAAGCTGGTAAGTTCTCTACAGTCTTTGTAGAGGTGAGGTCTCTGTAGTTGGGGCGAGTATCGATAGATGCAAGTTGGCAGGTGGTCGCTTATCATGCTGGGGGGGGGGTGCAGGGATTATGGTACATGTGAGGTATATATACTGTAAATGGCAGTATCTCCAAAACAGCTTGACATTCTTTTTTCATGAAAAAAATATGAAATGTTTTGTAAATAATTGCCCATAAAAACACATTTATTTATTGATGTTTGATTTCTTGGAAAGTCAGACTGGGTATGAGCCCATTTTCAGCAAAACCCTTGTATTACAAAACATTTTACAATCAATAATTTTACAAACTTGAAAAATAATACAAAACGTATCTACAGTTTAAATAATTATACCAAATTAGATAAAATATGAAAACATTGGTTAAGAATAGAGATAAGCTATATGACAATGATTTACATTTTTGCCATTTCACAAGAACTGTAATATGAAGTGAGAGAAAAGTAGATTTATGGTATATTTAAAGAGAAATCCAGGGCAGAGAAATTGAAAGAAGTTATGAAGTGAGTGAAGAAGGAACAGTTAATATATGACTAGGTACTTGTTCACATTTAGGGATAGAGTTTATCCCGGTGTTCAGCATGAGGAGTGCCAGATTTTGGCTAAGAAGTCTTTCAAAATGGTTCTGAAAGATGGGAGGGAGGGTATTGGATATATGAATATAAGTAAGGAGTTTCAGGCCTTAGGAATATGATACAAGTATAGACAATGCCCAGTAGATTTGCTAGGTTTGTGGACCAAAAGAAGGTTTTGGTCATTGGATCATAATGACTGACTGGAACATAGTTGTATAGAATTGTATTTAGTGCTGGACAAGCAGATGGATGCTGGATAATTTTATAGTTGGTTAGAAGCTGTGTATATGTTAGTTGGTGGGGTAGTTCTAACCTATTTAGATATTTCAGTGCTATACAGTGGTGGGTTCTGAAAGGGGAATTTGCTACAAATATAGCCGCGTTGTTATGGTATTGTTCCAGTTTTTGCTTTTTCTGATGCCTGGAGGTTAGTACGGATGGGAGTGCCATAAAGATGTGTGGGGAGGAGATAAGTAGTGGCAAGTGTACTTTTAGTTGGTTGGTGAGAAAGTTTTTGGCTCTGTAAAATATCCCTATTTTTAATAAGAAAATGTTTATTAATTTAATATATTTACAATATATACACAGAAAGGAAGAAATTCAACATCACATGGTGTCATGCAGTGATAGGAATACACTGAATCATCAAGGCAATCTTATATAATTAACACATTAAGAGTCTTGATATTTCAATAGCAACATGTCAAGGTTACAACAACCACTAAAAGTCTTATTATTATTTATAGATCTTAATCTTTATTTATTTATTTATTTATTGACATTTGTTAACCGGGTTTGTCCAAATGGGCTTGCGGCCCATTTTCAGTGGAGACCCAAGGAGAAAAGCTCCAGTAGTACATTTTAAAACAAGTACACTTTTAAACAATATTGATATAATAGCAGTTATAGCAAATCAAATTCACATATGTTGGGTTACATGCATAAAGTTAAAGTTGCATTAAAATTAGCTAAGTAACAATTTTACATTGATATAGTTCAATAGGTAAACAATAAAATTTTTTGTTTGTATAAAATTATGCAAATGCATAGTAGACACATTGGAGAGAGAGGTGTAATGAGGTACTAAATATGGTCCTTTTGAGGGTACATAAAGGGAAAGAAGACTAGGTAGGGTCATGACAAGGGCAGGTTCTGGAATTGAGAAAATAAACTTTTAGTTCATTTGTAAAGTGTGAGGTGTAGGAGATTGAACGTAAGTCAAGGGGAAGTTTGTTCCAAGCATGGGCAAGAGAGTGTTTGTAGAGTAGTTTGCCTACTGACCTTTTTGGGTGGTAGATATCAAGTAATTGTTGGTTAGAAGTACGGAGGGTCAGGATGGGATGTAGATGGAGACTAAGGAAGATAGAGATGGAGAGAAGGAGGGTTTATAAAGAATAGCGTGTAGCATATGACATTGATAAGATAGCAGAAATTGGGGAAGTTCAAGCCATTGAAGAGAATTTAAAGAAATGCAGTGGTGTGAGTTGTATGGGAAGTTAGTAATGAATCTGGCTATTTTATGGTAAGTCTTTTGGAGTTTGTTTAGAGTGGAGTCCTGGATATTGGTAAGAACTGGGGCAGAGTAGAAGAGGGAGGGGAGGAGGAGTGCCTGGCCCAGGGTAAGTCTAGATTCAGGGGTTAGGAATTTTTTGTTCTGATATAGCAGACCTAGTTTCTGGTTTGTTTTTTTATACATTGGAGTATGTGTAGATTGAACTTGAGTTTGTCATTGATAATGACCCCTAGGAGTTTTTTGTGAGTGTCAGGTTGGATAGTTGTATTGTTAGAAGATGTAATAAAAAAGGAGGTTTTGTGATGAGAAAGAGAATGGGGAAGGAAAAGTAGGAGTTTGGTCTTTATGGAATTTAGGATTAATAGGTTGTGAGAGAGTCATTGTTCAGTGGATAGTAGGGCCTTTTGGGCCAGGGAGTGTAGTTCAGGAATGTTATTTGAGATGGATATAAGTGTGGAGTCATCGGCATACTGAATAAGGGAAGATGTTAAACAAAAGGGGTCCCAAGATGGAGCCTTGGGGAACACCAGTGGAGATGGGAAGGAAAGGTGAGGAGGATGAGAGCCATTTGACAGATTGTTCCCTGCCAGATAGGTAACTATTAAACCAGGCAAGTGTGGAGGTGGAGGCATAGGTGGAGATTTGCGAGTTTGGATAGTAGTAGAGGATGAGCGACAGTATCGAAGGCTTTGGAGAGATCTAGGAAGAGATAGGAAATTAGTTTATTGTTGTCTAGGGCCTCTGCAATGATATGAGTGAAGGAGAGGAGGGCAGTGGTGGTGCTGTGGTGAGGGCAAAATCCATGTTGGGTAGGGGTAAGTAAGTGGTGTGTGAGGAGGTGATTGAGAAGCTGTGAGTGAATACATTTTTGTAATATCTTGGAGAGGGGGGACAGAATGGCAATGGGTCAGTAGTTTGAGGGGTCAGTGGAGTTTCCACCTTTATGAAGAGGGATAGTGAAGAAAGATTTCCAAAGGGTGGGGACAGTTGATTCCAGAATAGATCAATTAATTAGTATAGATATAGGATAGGCAATTGAGTCAGCAGCAAGTTTGAGGAATGTAGGAGATAAATTGTCAGTGGAAGGAGAGCAAGATTTTAGCTTGAGCAGTAGAGATTTGATGTAAGTAATGGGAACTGGCTCAAAAGAAAACAAAGTTGTGTTATTGGGACTTGGAGAGGTGGGTGTCGAAGTAGAGTTTGGCTTAGAGGTTACCAGATTTTGGATGGGAGAGATAAAGTGTTTATTCAGGAGGGTAGCTGTCTCCTGAGAGGAAGTGTTAGGGTATGGGGAGGGATTAGAGGGCTTTCCAGGATAGAGGATGTTGTTGAGAGTTAACCAAAATGTTCGAGGATTGGATTTGTTGTTAAGCTGAGCAGAGCTATAGTATAACTTTTTGTCATTAGCTGTATGCTTTTTTGCAAGGTTCCTCAGTTGCCTGTATTTTTGAAGAAAATGTGGTTGTTTAGTTTTAGTCCAGGCTTTCCAAGCATGATCTCTTTGTTTCATAAGGGATCTAATCTCTTTGGAGAGCCAGGGAGCATGGTTTGATTTTACTCTGATCTTCCTAGTGGGAGCTAAGGAGTTTAGAGTATTCATGAAGATGCTATTGAAAGTGCTTACAGCATCGTTTAGGAGGAGGTGTTTTAGGATGGACCAATCTATGTTGTGGAGAATGCAGTTAAATTGGGATGAATTGAAAGTTGATAGTTTTCGACAGTCTTTGATAAGGTGGGGTTTAGGAATATGGGAGTAGTATCTTAAAATGGTGGTAGGGAGATGATCACTGAGGGAGTCAGGTAAGGTGGTGGAATTGTGGTACTGGTGGGGGGAATTGGTAAGAATCAAGTCTATGATGGAGCTGGAAGTGGAATTTTTATGGAAGCGAGTGGGAGATGTTATAAGTTGGTGGAAGCCTTGTAGGTGGCTACTGAGTTGGGGGGAGTCAGTTGTGAGTTTGGACCAATCAATGTTGACATCACCAAGGATAAGTGTCTCATATGGTATGTTGTGGGAGAACCAGGATAGGGTGTTTTCAAGAATGGGCAGATTGTTACCAGGAGGAAGGTAGATAGAGGCAATTACAAGTTTTTTTTAGGGGATTCAGATGGCAGTTAAGGATGATGATTTCAGCTGGGAGGAATTCAGGAATTGCGGAAGGGTATGGTGAGAGGTTAAGAATGTTTGAGTAGAGGATGGCCAAGCCACCACCTTTTTTTACTTTTTTTACAGGTCTGTCAGATTGGAAGATATTATAACCTGGTGGGAGTATCAAACTATTTGAGATTTGTGGCTTGAGCCAGGTTTCAGATAGGGAGAGGATGTGAGGGGTATTGAGAGCTATCCATGAGTGCAGCTCAGTGACTTTATTTTCTAAACTCTGAATATTCAATGAGTTAAATAGTTAAGTATTTGGATGGAGATGATTGTTGTGACTGAGGTTGGTGACTGTTAGAGGAGTAGAGGAGTACGATGGGGGCAGTTTAGAGGTAGTTTTGGGGAGAGAAGAGGGGCCAGGGTTGGAATGGATATCTCCAGAACAAAGTAGGTTTTTAGTGAGGAGAGAGTGTGTAGTAGATGCTAGATGGAGTTTGTATAGTTTTGACTTAGCTTTGTGGGAAGGTTTAAAAATGTTTATTATGGATAGTTTATATAGACTTGAGGTAGAGGTAGTAAAGAGATTAGGGGAGATAGTAAAATATGGAGTAGTTGGATATATGTTGTATGAGTGAGAAGTTGGTGAACATAGGAGTGGGTCCGAGAGATTGGAATGGTAAGAGGTGGAGATAGAGAGAATAAGGAGTAGTGTAGAAGATATTAGAAAATAATACATGTTGGAATAAAATATGGCCAGATAGAGTAGGTAGAGAGACAGTGGTATAGAGGAAGTGGTGTTGACAAGATTGACAGATTAGTAAGCTGGTTGTGGCAATAGGCAGGAAGTGGAATTCTAGTGGTTGGGGACAGGAAGGGGAGGGATTGTTAGGTATAAAGGTAATTGTAACGGGGTGGGTGGGAATGGGGGTAGGGTAGGGGAGTGAACGGAGTGGGGCTAGCACCCTGGTCAAGATGAAGTTATAGAAACAATCAGAAAAAGATAGTGAAAAGCTAGCTTGATAGACAAGAATATAAAGTTTCCAAAGGTATAGTCACCAGAAATAAAATAAAAAGAAATAAAATATGAGCAGAAGTAAGCTTATAAAAGGACACTGGCTTCAAGCTACACAAGTAGATTTACTTGAAGCAAACCCAGTACTGTATGGTTAAAATAAGCTACAATAGAGAGGGGCTTTGGAGGGGGAGAGAGAGATATTACTAGCAGCTAAAAGCAGGGAAAAAAATAAAAAAAACATTAATATGTAAGAGTCTGAAGACAGTAAAATAGGGCAGGTGGACTAGGAAAGGCAATTATGAGTGAGGCTAGAAATGAATTCAAGGAAGGGTAAAGTACAGAACAGGAGAATATACACAGAAACAGTATGAGGATAGTGGGTAACCAAAGAGAAAGGATAGGAGCTGCTGGTGTCTGCTTTTCGTGGCGACTAGCAAAAAAAACACTGTAAATTCTTGTTGTGCTTATAAAGTCTAGCATTAATTAAAAGATTAGCTTATGTAGTAGTTATTTACTGGGACACATACTTCAGTAGTATTATTTTAAGCTTAAAATGGCGGCTTCCGGACCAATAGTTAGAGTTGCAGGGTATCTGTTAAGGTCCTCAAACCTGTGTTGCCTGTACTATGGCCAGGAGAAAACTGCATGGAAAAATCCACTAGGGTTCAGTGGTATTATTTTAAGCTTAAAATGTTGGCACATTGGGAGGATGCCTGTAATCTGATCACTTCTTTTCAGTTTTACATAGTATTGCTGTTAAAATTAAAATACCACATTTGATATGGAGAGGACAGAGCAAGATTTGAATTTGTCTGCTATTTGAATGGGACCACTGATTTTCTAGAGTTTCAAAGCACTCATTCATGTGATATAATACAATTCCTTGATGTTCAGCTAACCAAGGGACCAAATGGTATTAATACGGAAATGTTCAGGAAGACATGCTGGAGGAATAATTTGCTTCATCGCAACAGCATGCATCCTAGACATATCTATTCAAATATAGTGATGAATCAAACACTAAGGGCATCTAAACTGACCACTGATGAGCTAGCCTTTGCAAACCAGAAAGAAACTTTAGAAAGGAATTTCATACAAAGAGGATATAATAAGGAAGTTGTACATGATACCATAGCCATGACAGATGAAATAAGATTAGATAGGGGTCGACCATTCTATCACAAAAAGTCAGAGACCAACAATATAAACAGAAAGAAGTCACCCATGGCAAAAAATAGACTCATTATACCATTTACCAATAGAAATGGTCAGATCAAAAAGATCATAGAGAACAATTTAGAGAAGAAGTCTGACTGACTGATTTAAGTAACAAAGTTTTATTCTTACCATCTAGCGAGTCATTCAATCCACTACTATTTAAAAAGTTCCAGACTTTTGCACCAAAATTAGTATTACTGTTTATAATTAACTCATATAACTTGGACAAGCTTCCTTTGTAGGTTAATTTACATTTGATATCATTCATATATTCATATAATAGGAGGAATAGAGTTCTGTTCCTTTTCACAACATGATATTATCTACACATCATTTCAAGTTCAAGGTTTTAGAATTGGTTAAAAGTAACAGCAGGTTAGGGAACATCAAGAATCGTACAGAGGAGGTTGAGAATAGATGGATCCTTAGACTGCAGGCACATAAACACGGCCTAAATGATAAAATTACTTTGAAACCATTTTTAGCAGCCAAGGCTTTTAAGCATTAAGTTTTTCAGTATATCACAAGTGTCCTATATGTTAATTTTTCATGGCAATTTTTAAAAATAGAAAAAATATATATGCATAATTTAATATGTATTTTATGTTTTTATTTTATGTCTTTGTTATTCATGTATTTTGTGAGCACTGGCACTTTAATAATTTAAAATACTGTTCAATTGATTGATTAATTAAGCTTTCAGTGACTATAGTATTTAAAGGCATGAAATTCATTGTATTATGTTGAAGTCTGAAGAAGCGTTTATACAACGTGAAAGCGCTTACTGTTTAGAGAAGTTCTGCTGCAATAAAGGTCTCTTTTTTACATTGGAATCCTGGATTATTAGCCACTGGTGTGCCTTTGGGATTGTTTTGCTGTTCTGGTATTATTTTAAGCTTAAAATGGTGGCTTCCGGACCAATAGTTAGAGTTGCAGGGTATCTGTTAAGGTCCTCAAACCTGTGTTGCCTGTACTGTGGCCAGGAAAAAACTGCATGGAAAAATCCACTAGGGTTCAGTGGTATTATTTTAAGCTTAAAATGGTGGCTTCCTGTAATCTGATCACTTCTTTTTCAGTTTTACATAGTATTGCTGTTAAAATTAAAATACCTTGAATGTAGGAACAAGATTTTTTTTTTGTAGTAACTTTTCTAGCAACTGCCAAGAGAGCCAAAAACATTTTTTGCTCTTTGGCGTTTACAGATACAGGAAGTGGAACATTCATTAGTATTACTGATATAGTTAAACAGCAATTATCAGAACATAACCCCTTAAAAGCATACCTATCTATTCCAAATATACATTTATTTTTTCACAGTCCATAAACATGTGCATCCAGTTAGCTTTTACTTCTTTACTACATTTCCAACAAAATGAGGAAGTAATTATACTAAACTTAATATATTTTATAGGAAGAAACAAATTATATTTATATATTTCCACATAAAACTTTACAGTTTAAACTTGAAGAAGTTTGCCTAACTGATTTAAGTAACAACATTTTATTCTTACCATCTACAGTCACTCAATCCACTATATAAAACGTTCTAGAATTTTGCATCAAAATTATTATTATTTATAATTAACTCATATAACTTGGACAAGCTTCCTTTGTAGGTCAATTTACTTTTGAAGATAACATTCATATGTTCATATAATGGAGGAACAGAGTTATGTTCCTCTTCACTGATATTATCTACACACTCATTCGATTTCTTATTGATGGATAATATTAACTGGTTAGCAGATTCATCCAACTTATATTCTTTTAAGTATTTTGGGGACTTTTCATTCCTTTTTCAAAGCAATCAGACCATAATACTAATCCATTTCTTTTTAGTAAAATAATTTTATCATTGTTCTGACTTTCGTTAGTTCTAGAGGTGTGTGCAATGGGAATACAAAAAAATTCCATTTTGATATTAATAGAGTTTTAAAAACACGTTTGTTAACTGTTGTAAGAATTGATTTCATATATGCAGACTATAAAGTCTGAACAAATTCCCTCTAAGGTAAAATTTCTTAAGTAGATGAAAATATTGTTACATATTTCTAATTTGTCATATTTAGTAAGCTTATAAGAATTTAGTATAATCTGCTCCTGGATGGTTTTCTATTGACTAGTGTAAGTTGAGTCTATCCAGAATGTAGCAGAGTTAAAATTCGCAGCAATAGAACAAGATTCTACACCTAAGAAGCTTATATCACCATACTCTCATAATCTTATATAATTTCTATAAGCAATTCTTGGCTTCTTAGGATGCCATAAGAATGATGGTAACATTTTTTCATTTTCTTTAAAAGTTTTCTGTCAGGTATTAAAGCTTTTGAATTCAATACACACACACACACACACACACACACACACACACACACACACACACACACACACACACATGTGGTGTGTGTGTGTGTGTGTGTGTGTGTGTGTGTGTGTGTGTGTAGAATGTAATCATTTTAATAACTACTAACCTATCCTCAAAAGTAAAACAATTCATTCTTTTTTTTAATAAGAAGTACCACTTCAGTTATTTTTTCAAAATTATTATTTATAATCTTACTCACATCTTGATAGATTTTTATTCCTAAATATTTAGTTCCACTCCATTCCAATTATATTTATCTTTAAATTTACTATCTAGAAATTGATTTTACAGTAAAGTTTAGTTTCAGTTTTATTATTATTAATTTTTCAGCAGCGATACTTCTTCAAACCTTTCAATTTCCTCATCTATTTCTTTGACTGAATAATTAAAATCTCCTATACGTAGTAAATTATCATCTGCTAAAAGCTATATTTTAGACTGACAATCTCTGTTAATTGAGAATCCATTATTTTTTCTTTGCTTCATATACTGGTAGATAAGGGTTTGATAACTAATGCAAATAGTAGACTGGCCAAGGGACACCCTTGCTTTGTGACTTTGTTTAAAGTGAATCCTTGAGAAATTTAAGAGCCAATATCCAATTTTACATATGCTTTGGAGTCTCTATACAGGTTTTTAATATTCCAATAAACTGTTCTGGAAATCCAAACATTTCTAAAGTTTTAAACAAGAGTTTCAACCTACAGAATCAAGCACTCTTTTGATATCTAAGCTAATTAGGCCAATAGTTTGTTCATTCCTTTTGCTAAATATAAGAGAGTTGCTACCCTTTTTATATTATCATACATTAATCTAGTGACTATAAATCCTGTTTGAGCTTTATTAATTAATGTGTCTGCTATATCTCTTAATCTTATAGTGAAAAATGCCAATAAATATATTATAATCTAAATTTAATAATGAAATAGGTCTATATGAGGAAACTAACTTATTATCCTTTCCTTATTTAAGTACAGGTGAAACTATAGAAACTTTCCATGAGGGAGGAAGGATTTTGTCACTCCGAATTATCTTAAAAACATCACTCAATAAGTCTAAAATATTTAACAGAAGCAGACTATATAATTCCATACTTAAACCATCTAACCCTGGAGCATTACCATTTTTCCAAGTTATTAAAGCTTCTTTAACTTCTTTTAGGTAATAGACTAATTCAACAGAGATATTTGTTGGTCATTAAGTTTATTAGTAACATTTTTTCTTTAAATTCTTCTCAATTTTTGTAATCATCAGGATTATTATTTTTATCAATAAGATCCTCATGGAGTTTTAAAAAAATATGAAGTATTTCTTCTAAGTGTGAAGTAATCTTATTGGTGTGAGGATTTTGGATATTATAGATTTGTGCCTTTTTGCTTAACATGTTACTTCTATTAGCTTATCTATGTAGAATTTTTGATGTTATCATGTAACTGTGCAATTTCATTTTTTCTAAGGCTATCTCCACTTTGTGCATTAAAACTGTTTGATATTTTGTCATTTTTTAATGACTTCAGTATTATCTAATTTCTTTGTTTGTTGTTTAGACCTCATTTTGTGTATTTCATCTTGTATTTCTAACAACTCTTTATCCCACTCTTTCATTTTATTACTAGCCCGTCTTTCCATTGTATCATTAATATGCACTTTTAAGGAGTCCCATAGTATGAGTTTACTAACCTGAACATAATCATTTGAAAATAAAAAAAAAATCTATTTGTTCCTTAAGATAACTCTTAAATTATTTTAATTTCATCATATATATGCTAGGATTTGATAAATAATCTGTAATGTCCGTATATCCAATAATATATTAATACTTAATACATTATGATCAGGTAAAGTACAAGGAATAGTTGCAAAATAATTCACCTTATTAAGTCAATCTATAGAGGCATAAATCCTATCAATTCTAGTTTGTGTCCCATATGTATAAAATTATGAGTGAAGAACAATGACTTATCTTCTGCTTTTACTAGTAAATCAACTACATTATTATTACTAATCCATCTACTTAGTGCTTTAGCTGATGTCAGTATTTAGCTTTCTTCTCTTCACTTGTATTTTTTATACTAGATATGGAGTTAAAATCCCCTGCTAATATTAAACTACCCTTCCAATGACTTTTATTAAGTTTTAATGATCTTTAGCCGCTCTTGCACCTATACCTAGGTTCCAATAAAATGAACTAGTATATAGAGTTTGCCGTTACATTTAATTATTATAAATCTATACATTCCTTTGGGATCATTAATGGATTCCATGATCTTAGGCATTACAGTAGATTTTCTCCAGAGTATAGTAGTTCCTCTCCTCTTTTTGTTAAAAGAAGCAGGCGATAACATTTTGGAACCTAAATTATTTAAACATTGTGTATTTTTATCTATCAAGTGAGTATCTTGCAAGAATATGTCTCATCTATTTACTTTAGCTATCTCGTTAATGATTTCCTTTTGTTGCCATTATTTAATCCATTTACATTAATAGATAATAGATTAAAACTATCCATATTATGTATTTTTAAAAAAATCTTTTACGATACTATGACACATTTATCTACCATATTAATTTAATTATATATAAGGCTCTAATGCATTCCTCCAACACTATCTTAACATTCTACATTTTTTTAATTCTTTCTTTATACAAAGAAAACTACTAAGACTTATAAATAACAAAAACAATGATGAATCTGCAACTATGACTGTATATATTACTAATAAAGCACAACCTACTATGGATACCAAAGTTCCTAGTTTGCCTGTTGAATAGGCAAACTACTATACTATCTCTCCACCTACTAGTACCTACAAATTCATCAAATAACTAGCAAAAAGTTACAGTGACATAAATAATTAATATAATATCATATATGAGTCAAAAATAATAGGAGAGTATTAGTTTAGTTACATATTTTGCCATTTAAAACTACTCCCACATTACTAGATAAAGTTTAATAATCTTCTTCTGTTAATCACAAATATTAAATAATCCAACAAACAGTGTACTATATACCTATTTATGTAGGGTATATATTAGATGATCGAACTTTCAAAAGTTTGACTGTCATATAGCTGATACCATAGGACTGAATTTTTGAAAGTTCAAATGTTTTAACGGAGATCTCCATACAGTGTGGAATGGGAAGATTTCCCTTTTCTGCACTGTCATGCAATCTCAGAGTTGGTATATTTAAAGAGCGGGGACGGGGGGGTGCAGCCCTCCACGTGGGGGGTGCAGGGAGGCTTGCCCACTCTGCTTAAAACATTCAGGTAGGTTATTTGTGTAGTTTAGATTTTTTATTAGATTTTCAAACTTTTAAACATTCGATCATATGGTGTTGACCATATGACAGTCGAACTTTTGAAAGTTTGATTATCTGATATAGACCTATTTATGTAATAGTACCAAAAATTATCCATTAAATATTCCTAAATTATTTGCTCATTCAACATTAATATAATGTTAGTGAGACACACAAATGCCCCACTCACCAGGTTGGACAAGGAGAAGTTGCACTCAGCTGCCTCTCTGGTGCAGGATTCGCAATATCACCCACGCACTCAGGTCTCTCAGCAACAAGTACCATTATGACTCTGTCATAGTTCATGTTGGTGTTAATGACCTGAGACATACCTCACTGGACTACATGAAGAGAGAGACATGGTCAATCTCTCTGAGTATGTGTCCCAGGCAGGTATGTCCCTATCCTTGAGCAGCATACTACCCTCACCTAAAATGATGCCACAGTATAAAGAAAAAAAAAATGATTGATTTCAATAATTGGCTTAGTTTTTGGTGTCATTCCAAGTGGATACAGTTTCTGTCTACCTGGGAAGCCATGGTCAACAAACCTTGCTGCTTTGCCATAGATGGTTTGCACCTACTGGCACCCACTAGGCTTTTGGCTGCTGGTAAAGCCTCTTGCCTCTCTCATAGTACCTTTTTTAGGCAAGGTCTCAAAAACAACATTACCAAAGTGAAATTAACCAGTCAGAACAAAATAAGGGTCATGCTGCTAAATACTAGGATCTTAAACCAAAAACTGAACTCCCTGGAAGCACTTCTATCACTAGAAGATGTAGATGTCTGTGCAGTCACAGAAACCTGGTTTAAGACCTCAGAGAGTACCCCTGCCCTGCAAGGCTACAATGCCTTCCACACATTTAGATCACAAAAGGAACATGGGAAACCCAAAAAAGGTGGTGTTTCAATGTATATTAGAGATAAATTGACCTCACGTGTAGTTAGACTGGACACCTCCATGGAGTTACTCCAGGTCCAGGTTATGGTGGGTAAGTCCACCATTCAAGTCCTAAACAGTTATAGATCTCCCTCCATGAGTCATGACATCCATGAAGCCTACTTAACCAAACTGAAGACAATACAAATTTTACTGAACACACTGCTTATGGGGGATTTCAATTATCCCACCATTAACTAGGAAACATACTCTAGCCTAACCTCGCTAGCACAAAAGTTCTTTGACTTTGTGAATTCAAATTCCTGGAGCAAATTGTCCATACCCTGACAAGAAGAACACAAATTCTAGATCTGGTCTTCACCAACATGTCAAACAAGTACACTGCTGCAACTGTTGAACCCTTATTAGCTAAAATTGATCACAAACCAGTGATGTTTGAACTGACACTAACAACAGAACTCACAAAGGGTGAAATCAGACTAAAAAACCTCACCAAGGCAAGCTATACTCTCCTAGGTGAAGGTATAAATGGATTCCAAGCTGTACCTCAAGCTTAAAGTGGTAACTATGCTGAAGCTTACACTAAAGTTCTGTACAATTGCTTGCATAGGTCTATAAACTTGGCTGCACCAGACAGACTAAAAGCCACAGCCCCAAGTAAAATCAAGCTGTCATGGTAGACTTCCAGCATCAACAAGCTCTACAATGAACAGAAAAAGTTGCTGTCCAAGAAAACAAAGACAAGGACCCAAAAATGGAAAAGCACCCTCCTCAACCTTTACAGGCAAATAAGACAACTTGTCAAATCATCCAAGAGCTCCTTTGAGAGAAACCTAGCAAGTACTGCCAAGGATAACCATAAGGCCTTTTTCAGCTCTGTACATAACCTAAAGGGTGGGACCCAAGCATGTGCAGAATTGGTGGTCAATGGTATCAAACACACTGACCCCACAGAGATAGCAAACCTGCTAGTGGATAGGTTTGGCAAAAAGTTCACTTCCTTATTCCCTCCTGACTTAAAACAAACCCTCCCCAACCCCCCCATTACATATCTGAACAGCAGGTCCTCAAAGCCCTGTCCAAGGCAAAGAACATGGCTTCTATGAGATCAGATGACATCCCAGGTTGTCCTCTAAACTGGCTAAAACATGAACTAGCATTACCACTAAGTGCCCTTTTCAGTCATAGCCTAACCACAGGATTTGTTCCTGTGGAATGGAGAACAGCTATGGTTATTCCCTTCCACAAAGGTAGCTTAGCAGCAGACCTGGGGAATTAGAGAACCATAAGCTTGACCAGCCTCATCTGTAAGGCCATGGAACGTATCATTATCACCCTCATAAATAAAGACATAGATTACCTCCAAACCCTGGACCCTATCCAATTCTGCTTCATGAAGGGCAGATCCTGCCTGTTAAATCTGGTGGATTTCTTTGAAAGTGTGACTAAGGCCATTGATGAGGGAAAATATGTGCACACAGCATACCTCGACTTGGCAAAGGCCTTTGACACAATCCCATATTCAGGGATTACTGATAAACTTAGCAAACTGAAAGTAACCCCTTCATTGTAAGATGGGCTGCCAACTGGCTCACAGATCAGACACACACTATCATGGTGGGTGACTCCACATCAGCCAGCAGACCTGTTACCAGCAGGGTGCCACAGGGGTCAGTGCTGGGCTCCAATACTGTTTGATATATACTTTTCAGAAGTTCCGGTCAAAACTAAAGGGTTGTGGCTGACCAAGTTTGCTGATGACTGCAAAGTTGATGCAATCATTGAATGCCCAAATGATGTTAGTATATTCTAGGATGGTCTCACACAGATCAACGGCTGGTGTATTAGTCATGGTCTCCAACTGAACGCAAAGAAATGCATCATCATCATTTCCTTTGGCACAAACAATGTCCCTTCACACTATCAAATCAATAACAATACCCTCAAGTACCCATGAAGTGGTAATGGACCTGGCATCACCTTAAATACGACTACAATGTGTCTACCATTTTAAGAAAAGCCTTCCACTTAGCTCACTTGATTATTAAAGACATCTCCTTGAGAGCAAAATAAGTTATAACCCCCCTTATACTCGGCACTTATCCAGCCCATAATTGAGTATAATGCCCCATTTGGTATGTACCATACTAAGCATCTATAGCAATTAGCGAGACCTCAGAGGTTTCTAACAAAGAGGATCAAGGGCCCCCATCATGTGCTTTACACGGACCGACTAAAATCCCTGTCACTATACTCCATATCGTATAGACTTCTTAGGGGGGACTTACCCCTGGCCTACAGAGCAACCTAAGATCCAAACCTAATGAACTTATTGCATATCCGTAAATCAAATGGGTCTTGGGCTACCAATTCCAAGGACTTAAATATGGCCTGTGACTTAAATAAGACATGCTGGAGGGACAGATTTATCTCCCAGCAACTGCCACATCTTTGGAACAGGCTACCAATTCATGTGAAACAGAGCACCTCTATGACACTGTTCAAGAGAAACCTGGATGAGTGGATAAGGCACTATATATTCTTATTGGGGATAGTACCCACAACCATCCTGGACATGGGCAGTCATCAGTAAGTGCACTCTTAGGTGTTGACCAGTACCTGCACGGTATTACATTGGGTTGAAACAGCTAGGCTTAAAATGACCTTTGGGTAGATAGCCTAATAATCTCCTATGATCCTATGATCCTATAAATAAATCTCTAAATAAATAAGTATAACAGAGTGGGACCAGAAGAGATAAAGACATCTGTAAACTTACAGGTGACAGGTAATCTTATCATACTAAACTATAATAAAAAGGGGAAATTCATGGACACATATATTTATCATGTTAAAAGATACACACATATTTTATACATTTAACAAAAGCTCTGAGTTAATTTTTAAAGTGCAAGTGTCTACATCTCAGAATTGTGTAACACTCTTATCATGACAAATATCAAAATATTTAAAAATCCTTTAGCTTATTAAAGTACTTCATAAAAATATACACATTATTGAGGACAATGAGAATTCCTTGCTCTTTGTTGTTGTTGTTGTTTTTCTTTCGGCTTTTCCCAGTTAGGGGTTGCCACAGCGGAACTCCGGTCCGCTAATGATTGGCAGTAGATTTTTATGGTGCCGAGGTGCCAGCTCAATGCCCAACCTTCAACGAAGGCACGCCCATTCACGCATGTCTTTTGAATGCTACTCGACCGTGGAGAGGACATGCAGACTCCACACAAAAGCACAAAAGGTGCTCCAGCCGAGAAATTCCTTGCTCTTTCTATGGAGTGAAAAAATATTTATTGTCTATATTGAATTCAAAAGTTGCAATGTGTTCAATTCAAGTCCCATTCTCTCTTCCTAGACACAAACATTTTGAAAAATCTACTTTACTTTCTATTAAAATGGTTGCATGATTCAGCAATAAAACACTCATATTTCAGCTTTGACTTATAAAATAAGTTATTTCAGGTAGTCATAGTGAATTTAATAACATACAACATGGAAAAAGCTTCAAAGTTCAATGATCAAGCTTCAAATTTCAACTTTCAGATTACTTTCAAATATTTTGATATGCTTTTCTATGTAAATTATCTGAGATCTTGTACATTCACATTTCTGCCATATGCAGGTATATATAATAGACATCTTTCTTAAAACCAGTTTGTTATTTAAATATATTATTCTGTCTTATTTTCCCACTAATATTCCGCCTTATTCTATATATCTTGTATTTCTAATATCTCCCATCAAAGAGCTATTTTATCATCAGCTCTCTTTTAAAGATTATAGCATGTGTATATGTTTCTTAACTTACTGATAATACTCTTTCATTAATATTACACATTAAATATTTCACTCCTTGTGCATTTGCGTATTATTCATAAGATGTTTACTCTTATTAATTCTAGTATAACAAGCAGTCTTGACTATATATAAAAGAATCCCTGATTGTTTGGTTTGATTGTGTGTTTTAGCCATTGTTTTTGATGAGTTTTTCTCATGCAGTTTTCTATATGCAGATCAAATTTAAAATTATTATTCGCTATCATCCTTAATAATTTGCTATGGGGATGTGACTTTAATGGTTATGTATTCAAGAGAGAGGGTTTTAAAAAAGGAAACCACCATAAATAACTTCTGCAAAGCCAACTTTCTAAAAACAGAGGTGGCAAACTTCATGATGTCCATACAAATGGAAAATAGGTGCATGACTGCTGAATCATACACCAATGCACTGTATGCACGCATCCACAAGTACCTGGAATGAGCCATTCCAAACAGAACCAAGATGCCCTCCTCCACAAAAAGGAAGCCAATCTGGTGGTCCCCCACCATAAACAAACTCTACAACAGAAGGAAAAAACTTTTGCGGAAAAAGGTGAAGTCCCAAGACTGGAAAAACTCCTTTGTTAGCCTCAGCAAAAAACTGAGATCCATCATCAAATTCTCTAAAGCTAGCTATGAAAACAAAATTGCTGCAGATTCTAAAGACAACCACAAGACATTCTACAGCTATGTCAAGAATCTACACGACAATACTCAGATCTGCTCTGAGTTACAGCACATTGGCAATACATATACAGACCCAACTGATATTCCCAACATATTGGCTGACAGGTTCAGTGCGAACTTTAACCCCTTTTCACCCCCTAAAGGGCCTATCACAATACCTGAGGAATGTCAAGACCCTATTATCAAGGCTACACAGGTAAAAAACGCACTGTCCAAAGCCAAGAATAAAGCTTCCATGGGACCTGATAATATCCCTGGTGATGTTCTACATGAATTACAAATGAACTGGCACCACACCTGAGTATCCTGTTCAATCACAGCCTCATTTCAGTTTTTGTTCTTACTGAATGGTGCACTGCTATGGTCATCCCACTCCACAAAGAGGGAGCAACTACAGACCTTGGGAACTACCGCCCCATTAGCCTGACGAGTCTGATATGTAAGGCTATGGAGTGTATCATTATGGAACTTATAAATAAGGACATAGGGAATCTCCAAACTCTGGACCCCATGCAGTATGGGTTTGTGAAATGTAGATTATGCCTGCTCAACCTGATAGACTTTTTCGAGTCTGTCACCAGAGCTGTGGATGAGGGCAAGGTAGTTCACACAGCCTACCTAGATCTTGCCAAGGCCTTTGACACCATCCCTCACTCAAGAATCATAGATAGACTCACTAAACTAGGCATAAACCCCTATGTGATAAGATAGGTTGCCACCTGGCTCACTGATAGAACCCACATTCTGAAAGTAGTGGACTTCAAATCTGACTACCAACCAGTTAAAAGTGGTGTTCCACAGGGATCGGACTTAGGTCGTCTGCTGTTTGGCATCTACTTCTCTGATGTTCAAGCCAACACAAAGGGACTCTGGCTGATCAAGTTCGCAGATGATTGCAAACTGGAAGCCATTACTGATTCTCCAGCTGATGTTAACATTCTACAAAAAGGCCTCACTGACACCAATGACTGGTGCCAGAACCATGCATTGTCATTCTTTTTGGGAAAAATTTGGTGCCCGTGAGCTACCACATAGGCAGTAGTCCATTAAACACCGAAGGTGTGATAAGAGACCTGGGGACACAGGTTGATGGCAACCTCTCCTTTGATAACCACATTGCCACTGTAGTCAGAAAGTCCTTCTATGTGGCACATCTCATTACAAAAGGTTTCTCATCCAGGAAGAAAGAGGTCATAATCCCTCTCTACTCATCCCTCATTAGACCTATTATAGAATAGAACACCCCATTTGGTATGTACCTCACTAGACACCTACAACAACTGGAAAGGCCACAAAAATGCTTCACTTAGAGGATCTTAGGCCTTAGAGATATCCCCTATATGGACAGATTCAAAAAACTCCAGCTATACTCTGTCTGTTATCACCTACTTAGAGGCGATCTCTGCTTGACCTACAAAGCCATGTCTGACCCAGAGCTGCTAGATATACTACACCTAAAGAAATCCCAATCCCTCCCTGCCACACACTCAAGGAACCTTAACCTCATTACCACAATAAACAGAACATGCTGGAGGGACAGGTTCCTAACCCAGAAATTTCCCATACTCTGTAACAAACTTCCCATTCACGTCAAGCAGAGCACTTCACTGGCCCTCTTTAAGAGAAATCTTGACGAGTGGGTGGGCAATAGGAAGTTCACCCCAGGGATCACTTCAGTGGCCTTGCTTGGCAGGGGCATTGGGAACTAACGTTGGGTGGCATGATGTCAGGGAATCTTCTTGGGCTAGGCTTATATAGGCTCCAGGGCCATTAGCCTAGTACACGCTTATGAATCTATGAGAGATGGATTTGGGGGAAAAAGTACTAGTTTGGGTTTTTTTGGGTTTAGCATGAATTGTGATTTACAAAGCTATGTTTCAGTGGCTGTTAAATCTTCCTGAGTAATTTTTTGGAGGTGTGAGAATTAGTCAGATGTGAAAATGAGTGGGGAGTCATTTGCTTACTGTATGAGGGAAGCCTGTTGTGTGGATGTGTGGAGGGAATTGGTGAGAATGTTAAAGAGGAGGAGACCAAGGATAAACCCTTGCAATACACGAGTAGTGACTGAGAGGTATAGAGGGAGAATAGAGTGCTATTTTACTGACTGATCTCTATTGGATAGGTAGCTTTTAAACCATGCAAGGGTGGGGTGACAGAGTACTAATTTAGACATTTGCAGCAGAAGTTTGCTGTGAAAAACTGTACTGAAGGTTTTAGACAAGTCTAGAAATAAGAAGGAGACTAGTTTGTTATCATCTCTCCAAGATAGATCTTTCCAACACATTTGATATTGATTCCCATACCCATCTTTTGAGCTATCTTTCAAACCTATATCTCTCTCAAAATACCCTATCCTGGTTCTCAAGCTGCTTGTCTGTCAGATCACAGGCTGTGAAATGGAGGAAAAGTATCTCTCCTTTTCTCCATACCCCTACCGGTGTACCTCAGGGATCCATTCTCGGACCAATGTTGTTCATTCCCAGTGCCAAAGTAATCCAATATGCAGAGGACTAAATGTTAGTCTGCTCTGCTACTAACCTCCCCGAACTTCTAAAAAAGACCCAGACCACCTTCTTGACCACTGAGACCTGGATTCTCCAAAACCACCTTTCCCTAAATGCAAACAAATCCAAAATATTAATATTCCTACCCTCAAAATCCTTCCCTTTTGACAAAACCTCTTTCTAAGTTCTAAGCCAAAACAACACTCCTATTGAAGTCATTCCCTATGCAAAATTAGTCAGTGCAATTATAGATGAGCATCTAAAATATGACAACCACATATCTCAAAACATAAAAACAACCCACCAAAAACTTGGTATGCTATACAGGAGCAATAGCTTCCTCTCACCTCCTACAAGACATACCCTCACCTCTGCTTTCCTCCTTCCCACCCTAATGTACAGTGCTCCCCTACTAATCCACCTATCTACCTCTATCACTTCCAAAGTAGAAAATTGTTATAACAAAACTTCCAAATTAGCCACCAATGCCAAAAACTCCTACCATCACTGTGTTGCCCTCCTCTCTCTGTATTGGCTAGAATGTCCAAAGTATTTGGACTACCTCCAACTTATCACAGCTCACAGACTACTCTTCACCTCTACCAAATGCCCCACCATCACAAGTATCCCACCCCCCCTACGTTCCAAACAGAACTGTCAGATCTGAACACCAAAACTTAATTAGTATTCACAAACCTAACCGTCCACCAGGACAACTACTACTCTTTTTCCTTAGCCAAAAAATGGAATTCTCTTCCTTCCACCCCAAGGACAATGCAGAATGTGGATAACTTTAAAATGCAGCTACAGTCCTACCTCCCTTCTAAATGGAAATGTACCTGCTTTCTTCCAACCTAGCTCATCCCTTACCTTCTCTTGCCTCCCTTCTAACCCAACTATCTCCATGCTTTCTTCTATCAACTTTATACTAACTTTCTTAACATGTAGTTACTAATACTGCACACCGACAATCTGTCTTTTCAAACTGCAACCTTTCTTAATCTTTAAATCTCGCTTATTCCTCTAGGTTATTATAAGCATGGCTTCAAACTTATTAATGTTCATGACATGATAACTACGATTTATTTTCTTATGTGAATATTGTAAATATTCTTCTTTGATTTATATATGTATTTGCATTTTGCATTGTGTTGTTTTACTTTTATTGTGTATCTTTACCTATATTTTGTACTGTACTGTGTCTGCATGTCCTCCTCGCGGTCGAATGGGCGTTCAAAAGACATGTGTTGAATGGGCATGCCTTTGTTGAAGGTTGGGCATCAGGCTGGTAACTCGACACCATAAAAAACAACTGCCAATCATTAGCAGACCGGAGTTCCGCTGTGGCGACCCCTAACCGGGAAAAGCTGAAAGACAAACAACAACAACAACAACTTGTATTTTGTACTGTGAAGCTTTTCTCCCCGGGCCTCCACTGAAAACGGGCTCTTAGGGCCCAGTGGACTTCCCAGTCATCAAAATGGAAATAAATAAATAACTAAATTATCTCTAGCTTTACTGACAATATCTACATAGATTAGAGGTGCAGTGTTAGTACTATGGAACTATCTTGGAGTCTTACCATTAGAGGGAATGTATCAGTTAAATCTTGAATTTTAATCAAACAAAATTGTCATGTTTCATGCCAAAATATATATAAAGAGAATGCAAATATCAATTTTATATAAAAATGCATGTTATTTTAGGCCTAAAGTCAGTACATTATAGATTATTTTTTTAGTTTCTGTTTTTGAAAAGAACTGAAAGCTATTCTTTTACTTTCAAATGACTATTTTACAAATCATGCAGCATATCAATTTCAAAAGGCTATTCTTACCTGAATTTGAAGCTCCCTTTAAATTACACACTCTTGTTACATTTCTGGACAATACATCTTGCCTCAAATATTTTTTTTTTTATTTTCAATTAAAATAACATTTACATAATATTTTTAAATATAATTTTAAACAACTATATACAATATTTACAATAGCCTGACTTTCAATTATATACACTGTATGTTATTAAATATAGAATTAACAGATCAGTTATCAGATATTCAATATTGATTATTGTAGAGTGTCCAAGAAAGATATAACTTTCTTCCAAGGATTATTTACCAATGGCCTGGGGTAGATTTGTAGTTCTTTGATTTTTATTTCCATCAATGCAGCTGTCTTCAGTAAAGTGTAGAATTTTTCCAAGGTCAGGGGTGTATTTGAATTCCACCTTCTGGTTACGCATTCCTAGATACATCAAGTATTGTCCATAACAAATACATATTTGTCTTATTCAGGTAGGGACCTTCATTACATTTAGAATTATCAATACTTTAGTTAAGGTAAATGATTCATTAAATAAAGCTTGTAAAAATGATTGATTCCATTCCAATATGATTTAGTTTTATTACAGTCATAAAAAATATGAATCCAGTCTGTTTTATTTGACTTTTTACACCGCCAGCAAAAACATTTGTAGTAGTACTGATCTTTTTAATTCTATCTGGTGTTAAAAATGCTCCATGTAAGTATTTCCTGTTAAATATTTTCCAGTACTGTGTGTTAGAAGTGTAATTAAGTGGTAGTAAGATGTTAGTTTTAATTTCTTCTGTTAACTGCTATGACTGACCTTTTGTTAAGAACTGCCAGTATGATGGTTTGGGAATTGTTTTATATGTTATTAACTCTTTATATAGATTTGAAATGGAATTTTTCTTTTCACAACTATTATACTATATAAATTCATACAGAAAAACTATTAGATTTAGAATATCTTTAAATTAGGAATTATTAATTAATGTGCATAAATCTTGAGTGTAAATTAGAATGCTTTGTAAGGTTAACCAGTCCTGTGTTGGAATACTGTAAGCAGTTTTTATCATATGTATATCTAAAACATTTAATTTATTTACACATTGAAACCAGCATAAGAATCCATTTTGTTCCCAGGAAGTTATTGTTTCCCTATATATTTTGTGAGGAAAGTTCTTAGTGATGATAAATGGGGTTAAAAGGTCAAACCAAAGTTTTAGATCTATGTTTGCATTGATAAGTTCCCTAAAGGAATTGATGTAGTAATTAATCCATGTTGTTTTAGAAGGTTTTGTTATATTATATTGTATACTTATGCATATTATGTACCAGGGTTTGTTTGATTTGTCTACTATTAAACATTTTTTAATGGATTAAATTAATTTGTTAATATAGCCATTATTAATTCTTTCCAGTTGGCAAAATAATTTGGGTTTATCCAGTCTATTGTAGTTTTAAGCACAGATGCTTTTATATATGTTTCTATTTCTGGGAAGTTCAGTCCTCCTTGTTTCCAGGGTCTAATGTGATGCGTTAGAGCTACTCTATTCTTTTTGGGATACCATAAACATTTTATTAAACATGAGTTTATTTCTTTAAGAATGCATCTTTCAGGAATTAACTGTATTGCTAATGCTACATGTAGTATTTTTGGCAATAAGACCATTTTTATTAATTGCAATCTGTCTTCAAAAGTTAATATGATTTTGTTCCACTTTTTTATATATTTTTTATTGTTTCAATAATGTTTTTATAATTTATTAATATTGTTTCATTTATATTTTTGCATAACACTATTCCTAAATAATTTAGCGCAAGTTCTTGTTTTCCTATGATGGATTTATCTGTAACTTGTAGTTCTTTTTTCTTATTTAAAAATAGAAATTTTGATTTTGATCTATTAAAGTGTAGACCTGAAATCTTATAAAACTTCTATATCACTTCTTTTGGACAATACTTCTTGATGGTCAGTCTTACACATCAGTTGCATGACAAAATACCAATCTGAGCAAAGCAAGCATTGCTGTTCAGGGGAAATATATATGATTTTCATTTCTGATGGAGCAGATGGGTAACAAAAGATTGTGGATTTGTGCTGCATAGCATCAACATGAGAACAAGTCATATACCACAGATAGAATATGAATATAATGTAAAATGTCAGACGTGACAGTAATGACCAGTGAGTCCCTACATTTGGCATCAACATATAGAAAAGTAAATGCCTATTCACCTTTGAAAGCTCATACTATCATTTTTCTAGAATTATAACAGGATACTCAGTTACAAAATGCATGTTGTAAGACTGCAATTCTTATCTCAATGACTTATATTTGGCTCAGTGATTAATATGATTCTCCAGTCTGGTTGCTTCAAATGATAGACTTTGATCCATGTTATGTTGCAGTTAAACAATTCTTTTGGTGGAATTACAGAGATTTTACTTCTAATGTATTGATAACTTGTAAAGATGTATTCCTGACCCATGCTGCATACCCCAACCTGAGCAGAAGTTTAATTTTCTCTAAAGGAAACCATGTATAATGAATGTTACAATGTGTCATTGAAAGCAATTAAACATCTGTTCATGGCACCTTTGTATAAAAGACAATATCTTAATCCCTCTTTGAAAGTTTATAACAAAATCATCATGGTATTGTTATGGCATGCTCCGATACTTAATGCATCTAATACTGCTATTCTGTCATTTAAGGTTTCAGTATAGCATAAAACTGAAGCTTATCCCACCACTTTATCTTCTTCAAACCATGGAATCTGATCCATGATAAACTAAAGATGAAAAAAATACTGGTGCAATATATAGAACAAGTTTTTTTACTTATGATACAATACAAATGGAGTAAAACATATTTGTGCTGTTGCTGCATAGATTAATTTTTTTATTTAACATTTGTTGACCAGGAAAGTTTGACTAGGACAGAGCTTCTTTTCAGCAGAGGCCTGGGGAGAAATGTTCCAGATGCATGTCTTTGGAATGTGGGAGGCAACTGGAGCACCCGGAGGAAACCCATGCGAATGCAGGGAGAACATGCAGTCTCCACACTGAAGGCACCCCAGCTGAGAATTGAACTGGAGAACCTCTTGTTGTGAGGTGACAACATCAACCACTGCACCACTGCACCACACATTAGTCTGAGGAAAAATCATATACCCCTGAAAAGAAACCAAATACAATGTAAAATATCAGATTGTGAGAGCCCTATGAACCCTTACAAATCCAGACAAAATCAGGGACAGTTTTAAAATATTAGTACTATTAACGTAAGACATTGACAGGGTGAGAGAATGTGAATTAGTACAGTATATATTTTCTGAAGTAAAAGAAATCTATAACTCTTAATTATTGGCATTATTTATTAAGTGTAATTCACCACTGTTCCTCCAAAAGTCACCAGTGTTAGGAGGGACTAAGAGGGACAGAGGTAAAATTTCAGTCAAAATCAGGGACATCCCTGAAAATCAGGGACATTTGAGAGGTATGCTTGATTTTAATGTCTACATATAAAAGGCCACATGCTAATTCCACTTTGAGAGTTTATAGTAACATTTTCAGAGAACTGTAATGTGATGCTTAGTTTCTAATGTACTCTAGGCTACGTTTCTACCATTAAGGATTTCATTATAGCTCAGTGCTGAATTTGAGCCTACCAATTTGGATACTTAAAATTGTGCAATTTGGCCATAGTATGATGCAAGTGAACATTTTCTGATGAAATGTATAGAATATTTATTTCTGTTGCAATCTGAACTCATTAAAGATATATTCTAGATATGTACAACATATTGCTTGAGCAGCTGCCATATACTCCAAAATGAAAACTGAGCAGACAGCAAAATGTTAGACTGTGACAGTGAATGCCTATGAATCCTTATACTTCATACTTGTGAATAAAAGGCCATATATCAGCTAGCCTTTGACATTTCATTGCTCTATTTTCTAGAAAGTATAATTAGGGCATTAGGATACACAACGTATTTAACAGTACAATTGTACCCTCAGGAATTTAAATGCAACTCAGTTCTGAATATGACCCTACCACTTTGGCTGAGTCAGACCATAACATTTGAGCCATGATAGGCTAATACTAAAAAAAAAAAATTGTGAAGAAATATATGAATTTCACTTCTGATTCGATTATAGTTTAATAATGATGTACATTGAACTAGTAATGCATACTCCAATCTGAGCAGAAGTCATATAGCCCCCACTGGCAGCATGCCAGAATATAACAGCAGATGACTGTACATGAGTATATCTCAAACATCTGTGACAGTTCTTAATAAACCTTTTACGCAATTAGCTACGAACACTCAAGTACACAATGTATCAAGAACTGCCATTCTGCTGTGAGGAATTTTAGTACAGATCAATCCTGCTTTTGACTGCAGTATGCTACTCTCCTTAGAAAATGGGAATTCTAGAGGTAACATATTTGCACCAATAGACAAATTACATTCCTTTGTGAAATATTAATGATGGTGCTTGTTTTGTAAGGAAGACTCACTAAAGATACATGTGTAACTCAGCTTGAGCAAAAGTCATACGACCTCAATAGAACAGATAAAATGCAAAATGTTAGACACTGACAGTAAAGGCATATCAATCCCTGCATTTGGTTCTTATGTGTAAATGGCCAAGTGCCAATCCCCCTTTGAGACTTCTATAAAAAACTGGAAATGACAATAGGATACCCAGCAACAACGCACACTTAGGACTTCTATTGTAGCATCATGTATTGAGAACTCAGTAGAAGGTAAACTGGGAGCCACTGTAGCATTCTGCATCTCAAGCAAAATGTATATATTCCTTAATAACTAATGTAGTGTTCTGTACCAAGCTATAGCAATAAAATCACTGTTCATGTCTGCGTTTAACAAGTAGTTCTTCAAACTCGGTACTATCTCTTGATAAAACTTTCAGGAAATTGTCATTGCATGTTAGGTTTGGAAATTAATTTAAGACAGGCATTATGCTGTGAAGGATGTAACTGCATAGTACACAATTTGTATGAAAAAGCGTCCAAATGGAGTCAACAACAATCAAATCCAAAAAAAAAAAAACAGAGAGAGAGAGAGAAAGAGAGAGAGACTGCAATCCACCAAATTGACATATTTTATTAAGAAAACAGTCAAATATATACATAAAAATAGATTTACAGAACAACTCTTTTTCAGTGATGGTTAAATTAAAAAAATGCAGCAGTTTAAATACTTACCAGGATGCATCAGTCATGTAAATTAATGCACATATCTAATCAAGTACACTCAAAAGCAAAAGATTGAAGTGGAATGCAGCCCTACATCATAAACGTGCACATTCAACAAGCATATTTGTATAATATAAAAATCAATTATTTCAATACATTTATAATACATTATTCGATAATATACAATTAACTATGAGTGGTATTCGTAATGAATATGTGAAAGTAAAAAGGATGCACATGTTGTCCATGCATTTCCGCAGCAAAAGTGAGAATCATAGAGATAATTTACTCTAACTTGTGATGGCCGAAATAGGTATAAGCGTATAAAGTTTAAATGAGATGCAAATGACAAATTATGCAAAACAGCATATGTGACTGTGTCCTTTTCCCACCTGTTTACGATTCATAGTCATAGTTTCACATGTTTGTGCTCCATCTGCAGATTCATTATAAAAGGTGGCATCACACTTTTTCTGTCTACTTTGCAATCCACAGTGATATTGTTACTTACTGCTAGCCTTGCTATTTAAAGGTGAGAGCTGCTTGTCTTGGCCAGGCCAAAACCACCTGTGCCCAATGGTACTTGACTGATGAAAGGTTGAGATACAGGAAAGGAATAATTCACTATAATTTTGATAATTAGGAGATATTTGGCAGATTTAGAGTGCACAGGGATATTGTAAGGGTCTTAGTAAGTATATATGGCCTCCAGGGTCTATATTAAATCAGTGAACACTTAAAAAAGGGAATGCTGATTTATTGACCCCATGTAAGTGAAAGCTTGCAATCCCGAACACTTAGAACAGCAATTTTTTTCCCAGGGAAAAAAAAAAACGTTGTTCCAAAGAAGAAAAAAAAAACAAAACTTTAAAACATTGCGTAAAGTGGGGGGCTTTGCCCCCCACCCCCCTACTTAAATATACCAACTCCAAGATCGCACTGCAGTGCCGAAAATGGCAAAATAACTAAGGCGGCCAACCAATTTCTTTCCCAGGGGAAAGAATTTGCTTATATGCCATTTCGGTATTTTGCCATTTCGTGCTTTCAAGTTCGATCAAGATGCATTCAAAAGAATGTGTCTTCTGTCATATAATAGGGAACCAGCCTCTATAGGGGCACTGGGGTGATGAGTGTTCATTTTCATGTGGATACAAAGGTATGAATAGCCTTCACTGTACTTGGCCCAGGGATCTTCCAGATGCAGACTGGGGACACAGAGGGTATCTCACAGGCTTCTGCCTTGAGGCTATTTTGGCAATTCCTGGATGTACTCTTGGCATGGTTTCATCTCAGCACTGTGCCAGGACTATGTGTGGGTTTTATGGGGTGGCAAGTTTCTCTGAGGTACTGCTATTAGGGCCACATCTGGTCCATTGTGTGAGTGGTACTGCAACAGAAATAGCTTCCATTCCATCAATAGCCAGGTAGTGTGTGATACATGGGTGTGTATCATTAACATGTCTGCCCAGCATCCTGGCAGTGCTCATGATTCCCATATCTGGCACACTAGCTCACTCTGCCACCTCTTTCTGCATGGTAGGATGCCCAGTGGTCATCTTGTTGGTAAGTGGAAAATATTTTTGTTTATTTTTTATCTTATTTTATTTAGTCATTCATGGCAATTTGTATTGTTGAACACTAATCCGCTTTTTTCTTCATCTCCCTCCCCCCTTCTCTCTCTTTTTTTTTCTTGTAGGTGATGCTAGATAACTACTTTAGCCATGGCTCATGAGACCAGTGAGAAATCCAAGTGGACATGCTGAAGGCAATTAAAACACAGTCCTCTCTCTGACCCATATTGCGATTGTGAGGGTGTTTGGAATGTTGAAGTCCAGATTCAGATGCCTGGATGAATCTGGAGGTGTTCTTCAGTATGATCCAACTACTGCATGCAATACGATTACTGCATTCTGCATTCTGCATAGCTTGATCATGTGCTGGACTGATGGGGAAGTGGCTCATGCTGTTAATGCAGCTCCCAGTTCCACTCCAAATGTTAGTAGATTCATAAATTCATAGATTCATAGACTGTTACTAGGCTAACGACCTGCAGGGTCTCGCTAAGCCTAGCCTATTTTTCCTAAAAGAATAATGATGTCCTGCATGCAAACAGAACATTGATGGCCAGGCATTTATAAGCTCCCTCTGTCCATAAGGGGCATGGATGCTAGGTCTGGTGTAAATTTCCTGTTCCCCATACACTTAACTAGGTTGTGCTTAAACTTGGTAATAGACAAACTCAGCTTCACATGGATGGGAAGCCTGTTCCATAGGAGGGGCAGTCTCTGGGACACATATCTGTTTATCCAGCATGTTCTGTTTAAGTTAAAGACAAGATTCAGGTCCCTAGACTTTGTATTTCTGGTACTCTTTGACTTACGAATATGTAGGAGATTCATATGTGTGGGGTTTGTGGATGCCTTGTAAGCCAGGCATAGATCAGCCCTTAGCAATCTATGCCTTGTATTCTTTTTGTAAGTAACCTTTGAGGTCACTCTGGTTGCTGCATATGCCTGGTCAGGTACATATAAGAGGGAGCACTGTATTCTGTAATTGGTCTAATAAGGGTGGAATACAGTGGGACTGAGTAGAGGGAAATAGCTTTAAGGGCCTCTTTATAAGGCAGGTTTGTTACACCTTGTATTCTTTTGTAATGAACCTTTGAGGTATCTCTAGTTGCTGTATATGTCTAGTCAGGTACATATCAAAGGGAGCATTGTACTCTATGATTGGTCTGATAAGAGTGGAGTACAGTGGGATAATGACCTCTTTGGACCTATATGCCATACCCTTACTTATAAGTTGCACAACATAAAAGGACTTCCTCACCTCTGTGGCTATGTGGTGGTCGAAAGTAAGGCTACTGCTGCCTACATGCGTACCCAGATCCCTGACCACCGGGTTGACTGTAAGGGGTGTATTATCAACATGATAATTAGCCAGGGTGGCTGATTTTCCAAAGGGTACAATTATGTGTTTCTCAGCACTGAGTTTAAGATCATGGCTTTGGCACCATTTGTTAGTCATAGACCTTCTTGAAGAATGCTAGTGTCTGCAGGGGAGTCTATGGTAACCTCCAGACTGCAATCTTCTGCAAACCTAGTCAGACTTTGCTTCCATTTCTGAGAAATAGATGCCAAAAAGGAGCAGGCCTAGTATTAGCTCTACTGACTAGCCTCTTGGATGAAGTGGCCTTGCATCCTTTGACCTCCTGGGTCCTATCACTGAGCCAGCTGGCTATCCAGTGAGTGATAAAAGGGTTTATACCTAAATTAGTGAGCTTGTCTACAATGTTTGAGTGGGGTATTGCATCAAAAGCCTTGGCCAGGCTGAGGTAACTTGTGTGCACAGTCTTACCTTCATCCAATTCTTCTCAAAAAAAGTCCACCAGTTTTAATAGGCATGACTTTTCTTTAACAAAACTGAGCTGTGATGGGTCCAGCTTTTGCAGGTTACCTATGTTCTCATTTATCATGTCCATGATGATTCTTTCCATGGCCTTACATATGAGGCTGGTAAGACTTATGGACCTGTAGTTAGCTGGATCAGTGGTTGGCCCTCCTTTGTACAGAGGAATGACTGTAGCCCTCTTCCATCCTTGGGTACAAACACTGACTGAAGGCTCCATTTGAAAATTGATTCATGTGGACCAGAGAGGTCATGTTTCATGCAATTTATTAAACATCCTGGGATGTTATTGAGGCCCATCAATGCAAAATCTTTGGCCTTGGAAAGTGCATAAATGACCTGTTCTCTAGTAAGGATTGGAGGAACTGTGTTATGTGGTATTCCCTTTGAACTATCAAGTGGGGGGGGGAGTGCGGGTTGAAATTTGAGCTGAACTTGTCAGCTAAAAGGTTGGCAATGGCCTCTGATTCAGTGTGGGTGATGCCATTTACAATAAGTTTTGTGGATATTTGTGTATTTCCTCTGAAGTGACTGACATAGCTGTAGAAAGCTTTGTGGGTGCCCTTTGCCCGAGAAGGTATTTTTTTTCATCAAAGTTAGCCTTTGAAGTATTAAATAACCCTCTTAGCTGCCTGTTTAGATTGGCCAGTGGGCTTTTAGTATGTATGTCTTTGTTCCTCTTATGCTTGGCCAAGATTTTTTGTCTTTTTTGTATAATCGATTGATATTGTGATTCCACCAGGGTGGCTTGTCTTTTGAGTTTGTCTTATTCTTAATACCAGTGGGTACAACTCACTCTATACAGTTATCAATATGGCTGTACATAGATTGTGTAAATGGCTCTTTGTATTCTATGGTATTTACTGAGTTTGGAGGTGCTTGAAACTTAACCAAGGGGCTGCTTACTAGAGAAAGGTTAGCCTTGGAATAGTTCCTAAAGTTTTTTTTTTGTTTCGCTGGATCCCTGGATTTAATTTTTATTTCAAGTAATACTGCCTTATGGTCAGATCTGATGGGTGAAGATATTACACCGGGTGAGGAACATTGGCCCCTCATGTTCGTGAGTACAAGGTCAAGACTGTTTGTACCCCTGGTAGGAGAATGGACCAACTGTTCCAGGATTTTGGAGTTAACAAAGTTTAGGAATCACTGGGCTTGTGTATTAGAAGTGGATTCCCAATCTATACAGAGGTAGTTGAGATCCCCCATAAATATCATATTGGGTTGAACAATGAGGGACTCTATTACATTGAGGTAGGTAGTATGGGTTTCCTGGGACATGGAAGGGGACCTATATGTTGCAAGGATATGGTATGACACCCTGTTTATGGTGAGTTGCACATGTATGTGTTGCAGTGGGTCATACACTTTAACTAGTCTGGATGTGAGGTTGTTTTTAATATAGACTGACACTCCTCCAACTTTAGTTCTCTCCTTTGCAACAGCTGGTCTAAAGGTGTGAAAGGCATTGTAACCTTGCATTGCTGGGGTAGTCTCAGTGACTTTAAACCATGTCTCCATTATACTCTCCAGGGATAGGAAGGCTTGCAGGGAGTGGAGTTTCTTGTTAAGACTTCTAGCATTGAACAGTTTCACCTTCAGATATTCCTTCATAGGCTCAGTTAGGTTGGTAGGTTTATCAGTTTGGCATTGCCTAAAAAGGTACTGTGAGGGTGGAAAAGGTCTTTGTCAATATCCAAAAGCCTAGAGGGGATTATTGCAGACCATCCCTGGCAAAGTAGCATGATCTGTCAACCATGTCCTCCCAAGCCGTCAAATATTGTACCCCCCTGGACTGACACCAAAGCTAGGCAAATTGTTAAAATCCATCATTTTATGTTGGTAATGTGGCATCATACTTGGAGAAGATAGTACGCTGCTCAGTGCTAGGTTCATACCTGCTTGAGACACAATCAGTGAGCTCGATCATATCTCAGTTCATATAGTCAAGGGAGGTATGTCTCATGTCATTAACACCAGTATGGGCTATGATAGAGTCATACTGGCACCTGTGGTTTAATGGCCAGAGTATCTGTGTGACTTGACAGATCCTAGCCTTGTAAAGGTAGTTAACTGTTACTCTCTCTTTACTCAGTCTGGTGAGGAGGACATCGGTGTGCCTCACTATAGAATCCCTGATGACCAGGAAATTTGGCTGTGTGTTGGTTTGCCTTAAGGGCTTAGCAGTGGAGGTATTAGATACAGTGTTACTATGTGTAGCTGTCAGTGGCATTTAATGGATTGTTTACATGATGGCTGTGGACCCCTTCTTTGACTGTACTGTGCAGGAGGTCTTAGTGCTTTGGAAAAATTCCCTCTAAGTCCCTCAGCATAAGAACTTTTATGGGTAGGGTCTTTATCCTGTGCAGCAAGCGTGATGCCAGTATCACTGACAACTTCCATAGGATTAGTTTTGCTTATATGAAACAGTTTTGCTTCAGAGTTAAAGTGTATTTAAGCCCCTCAAATACATTATTAAGAATACGTGTGTTGTCAGTGTGCATAATGCAATTGCTACAATGTCCCAGAATACCCATCTCAACCAGACTGGCCAAAGAGAGAGTTGGGAAGTGCATATCCATGGCCACTGATCTACAATGGATATAAAAAGTGTACACCCCTCCGTCAAAATCCCAGGTTTTTGTGATATGAAAAAATAAGACCACAATGCTGGAAACTCCTGGTGTCTGACTGAATTGTTTTATATATTTTCTGGCATTGTTTTCTGTTTCTCATCTGTCCTGAAACTACTTACCCCCTATTTCTGAGGTGGAGTTTATAAAACTGGGCTAACAACTTTTGTGTTATCTGATTGCTTCAAGGCTTGCTGATTTAAAAATAGTTTCTGTTTGTAAATTCCTGCATACACTGCTGGAAACTCCCGGTGTCTGGCTGGTGTGTGATTCTCAAACAATCTGGAAATATATCGCTGATTGATAAGTATATTTCTTGGCATTGTAACCTTTCAGAGTTCTGCATTGTCTTAATTTTGCCTGCCTGAATTGTTTTATATATTTTCTGGCATTGCTTTCTGTTTCTCATCTGTCCTGAAACTTTTTCCCCCTCCCCCACCCTATTCTTGTGGTGTTGTTATAGTTGGTGGCTTTGCAGTTGCCCTCCCCTACTGTAAATTTGATCTGGGACACCCCTCCCAGTCTGGTGTGCACTCTACTTAATACAGAGAAAAGATTTGAGAAGGCCAACCCACTTAGGTTCTTAACCTTGAATTTTTCTTCTGCTCCTTCTTCCTCTCTCCTTGCACTTTACTTTAAAAATAAATTAAAAAAAATTGCACATTATTTTGCTTTTGCATCTTCTTAAAAGTACTCAATTGTATTTATTCTCCTCCATTTATTACTGCTTGGTAGTAGCCTGATTAAATTGTAACTGTTATTCTAAGCCTTTTGGTTTAAGCACATGGGCTCCAGACCAGTTGTTTTACATTAAGAAGGTTTGTGGTCTGCACTGTTGTGGCAGGACAGGTAACTTACATCTTTCTAAGTTGGGAATTGCTGATTGAAGGCTCAGTGTCTGTTATTCTAAAAGTGTATTAGTTCTGGTTAAAGCATTTGGGCTTCAGGCCAGTTATTTTTCATTAAGAAGGTTTGTGGTCTGCACTCTTGTGGGAGGAGAGGCTAGATTCTGCCCTACTGAGCTGGGAATTTATGGTTAAATGCTTATTGTGCCTGCTTGTTTGAATGGTTTCTTTCTGAAATTGGTGTGTCTTGTTTGCTGTAGCATAGACTAGATTCAGACATCCTGAATCTAGCTTTGTTTGTATAACGTGAGCACTAATCTAGGCCATCTTTTTTGGAGAAGGCTCCCCTGCATGCTAGTGGCAGAAGTGTGCAGTTACAACTTGTCTGATTGAAGACTGCTGGAACAGGGCTCCGTTTTGAGTTTTTTTATTGGTTAATTGGGTAATTTGTTTAAATCAGTTTGCTTGTTTTCTATTGTTATATAAAAAATTGCACCTTATTAATCTGCTTTTACTGTATTTGTGTTTACTCCTACTTTATTACTTTATTTTGTTTTTGCTGCTTGTTCTTAAAAGTACTTAATTGCATTTATTCTGCTGCATTTATTACTGCTTGTTAGTAGACTGATTAAATTGTAACTGTTATTCTAAGCCTTTTGGTTTAAGCACTTGGGCTCCAGACTAGTTGTTTTACATTAAGAAGGATTGTGATCTGCACTGTTGTGGCAGGACAGGTAGCTGACATCCTTATAAGTTGGGACTTGCTGATTGAATGCTTAGTGTCTGTTATTCTAAAAGTGCATTAGCTCTGGTTTAAGCACTTGGGCTTCGGGCCAGTTATTTTACATTAAGAAGGTGTGGTCTTCACTCTTGTCGGAGGAGTGGGTAGATGTTGCCCTTCTGAGCTGGGAGTTTCTGGTTAAAGGCTTATTGTGCCTGCTCATTTGCACTGTTTCTTTCTGAAATTGGTATGCCTTGTTTGCTGTAGCATAGACTAAATTCAGACCTGCTGAATCTAGCTTTGGTTGTATAACTTGAACACTAATCCAGACCATCTTTTTTGGATAAGGTTCCCCTGAACCCTAGTGGCAGGAGTGTGCAGTTAGAACTTGTCTGATTGAAGACTGCTGGAACGGGGCTCAGTTTTTAGCTTTTTATTGGTTAATTGATTAATTTGTTTAAATCATTTTGCTCATTTGCTACTGTTATATATATATATATATATATATATATATATATATATATATATATATATATATATAAATACACATTATGCATCACCTCTTAATTAGGGTTAAACTATTCCCGGCACCATAAAGTCTGCTTTTTAAATTTTCCCTTAAAACTAGCCAGTTTTTTAGTTTTAGCACTCAAATCTGTTTCTTTGAGCTCAGCACTTGCTCATAACTCATTGTAAGCACTAAATAAGCAACAAATTACTACAGCATTCAACTTTCCTCATTTGTCTAGAGGAAAACAGTTTTTAGTACTTAATAAATAAACACCTATCCAGGCATGTCTAAGGGTCAGCTCCTGGTGTTTTCTCGTGTCTACCTGATGAATCTGGGCATCTTGGGGCAATGCAGCAATTGCTTTATGTACACAGACAATCCTCTCCTCCTACCACCCAACACTACAACCTGTGAGTGATGCACATATTTCGCCAAACTGGAAGCAAAGCTCTCTTCACCCAAGACTGGACTAGACAGTCAAGAGGAGATGGTAAACACTTGTACCACACCACACTCATCACATAGTCCCTCAAAATCTACACCACAAAAACAGACACATAGAAACACAAAACACACACCTACATTCACAGAGACTCTCAATAAAAATCTGCTCAAGCAACAGAGCCCTCCAAAGCAGAAACGCAAGCAACCTCCACCCCCCAACACAACCCAAATGACACATAGCCCACAAACTCAGTGTGCCACTCAACCGCAGCCCATAAGGCTTAACAACGTACCCAACACTCTAGTCATGGGTGATTCTATAGTCAGGCACACTAACGTTCCACTCACCAGGCTAAACAAGGAGAAAGTTACTGTCAGCTGCCTGAAAGGTGCCGGGATCTGCCACATAACACATGCACTCAGGTCACTCCACAACAAATACAAATATTGTCCATGTTGGTGTGAATGACCTGAGACGTACCTCCCTGGACTACATGAAAAGAGACATGGAGGATCTCTCCAATCTTGTAGCCCAGGCAGGTATGATCCTAGCCCTGAGTAGCATCCTGCCATCACCCAGAATGATACCACAGTACAAGGACAAAATGATTGACTTCAACAATTGTCTAAGCTTCTGGTGTCATTCTAAGGGGATCCAGTATCTATCTGCTTGGGGTGACATGATCAACAGACCACGATGCCTTGCCTGTCACAGTTGGGATTCTGGATACTGGCTAAGGCTCTTGCCACCCCTATAGTGCCTTTTTTAGGCAAGTTTCAAATAACAAATTCACCAACGTAACAGGTACAAGCAAGCAAAATCTGAGGGTAATGCTACTCAATGCTAGAAGTCTAAACCTCAAAATGCATTCACTCAAGGCACTCCTTAAAATGGAGAACATCAACATCTATGTAGTGACAGAGACCTGGTTCAAGGCTCCAGAGAGTACCCCTGCATTACCAGGCTATAATTCATGCCACACCTTTCGGCCACCTAACCTGGACCGAGACACTAAAGGTGGAGTTGTGTCCATATTCATTAAGGATATCCACACCTCCAGGCTAGTTGCTCAGCATAATGCATCCGAGATTATCCAAGTGCAACTAACTCTGGGCAAGACCACACTCCAAATTTTAACTTGCTAGAGATCCCCCACCATGCTCCAGGATTCCCAATGCTCATTTCTTGATACACTGGAAAATATTAGGGTACAACCCAACACCCTCATAATAGGTGATTTCAACTACCCCACCATTAACTGGGGAAACTGCTCATGTACCAACTCTTTTGCTCAATGTTTTCTGGAATTCATAAATTCCAACACCTTGGATCAACTTATCCACACTCCCACCATAGGCAGCAATATCCTAGACCTGGTCGTTACCAACATGGGTGACCAGTGTTCCACACCAGAGGTCAATTCCTTGTTGGTCAGATCCGACCACAAGCTATTCACCCTAGACATCCACATCCCACCCCCACCCCCATTAGGAAAACCACCATAAACAATTTATCCAAAACCAACTTCACGCATCTTAAGACAGAAGTGGCAAACTTCACTACACCCATGCAGATGGACAATAGAGGTACAACTGCTGAATCCCACACAAATGCACTTTAGAAGCACTTACACAAGTGCATGGATCATGTTATCCCTAATAGAACCAAGATGCTATCCTCCAAAAAAAGGAAGCCAATCTGGTGGTCCCCTGCCATAAACAAACTCTACAACAGAAGAAAGAAACTGTTGCAAAAAAGTAAAATCCCATGATTGGAGGAACTCCCTGGTCAGCCTCAGTAAGAAGCTGAGATCCCTCATAAAATCCTCCAAAGCTAGTTATGAAAACAAAATCACCACTGAATCTAAAGACAACCACAAAGCATTCTATAGCTATGTCAAGAATCTCAATGGCAACACTCAGATCTGCTCTGAGTTACAGCACAATGGCACTAAATATACAGAACCAACTGATATTGCCAACATCCTGGCAGATAGGTTCAGTGCTAACTTTACCCCTCTCTCACCCCCTACCGGAAGAATGCAAAGTTCCTGTAATCATGGCTGCACAGGTAAAAAATACACTCTCCAAAGCTAAGAACACAGCATCCATGGGACCTGACAACATCCCAGGCTGCGTTCTACATGAACTACAGAATGAACTGGCACCCCACCTAAGCACCATGTTCAATCATAGCCTCACTTCAGGCTTTGTACCCACTGAATGGCACACAGCGACGGTTATCCCACTCCACAAAGGGGAAGTCACAGTGGACCCTGGGAACTACTGCCCCATTAGCCTAACGAGCCTGGTCTGCAAGGCCATGGAACGTATCATCATGGAACTTATAAACAAAGACATTGGTAATTTCCAAACTCTGGACCCCACCCTGTTTGGGTCTGTAAAAGGCAGATCATGTCTCCTAAACCTGATAGACTTCTTTTAAGCAGTCACCAATACTGTAGACAAGGGTAAGGTGGTTCACACAACCTATCTGGATCTCGCCAAGGCTTTTGCCACCATACCCAACTCTGGAATTATAGAAAAACTCACTAAACTAGGTATAAATCCCTGTGTCACAAGATGGGTTGCCAACTGGCTCACTGACAGAACCCACACTGTGAAAGTAGCAGACTCCAAATCTGACTTCAGACCACTGACAAGTGGAGTACCACAGGGTTCAGTCCTGGGTCCTCTCCTGTTTGGTATCTACTTTTCTGAAGTACAGGCTAACACAGAAGATTTTTGGCTAATGAAGTTTGCAGATGACTGCAAACTAAGAGCCATAACTGAAACTCCTAACGATGTGGACATCCTACAAAAGGGCCTCACTGAGACAGATGCCTGGTATCAAAGTCATGGCCTCAAGCTCAATGCCAAAAAGTACGTTGTCATCCCCTTTGGTAAAAACTCTGTACCCATGTGTTACCACATAGGTGGTAGTCTACTTAACACTGAAAGTGTGATAAGAGACCTTGGGACACATGTGGACAGTAGTCTCTCCTTTGATAATCACATTGCCACAGTCATCAGGAACTCCTTCTATGTGGCACACCTCATCACAAAAGGTTTCTCATCCAGGAAAAAAGATGTCCTTGTTCCCCTCTACTCATCAGTCATTAGACCCATTATTGAGTACAATGCCCCTTTTGGTATGTACCTCACAAGACATCTACAACAATTGGAAAGGCCACAGAAATACCTCGCAAAGAGGATTACTGGCCTCAAACAGATGCCCTATGCAGACTGCCTCAAAAAACTCCAGCTTTACTCCATCACATATCGCCTTGTCAGTGGTGATCTCTACCTAACATACAAAGCTATGTCAAACCCAGAGCTGTTGGACATGCTCCACTTAAAAAAATCCCAATCCCTCCAAGCTACACGCTCTAGGGACCTAAACCTTGTCACCATAATAAACAGAACATGCTGGAGGGATAGATTCTTGCCCTAGAGACTTCCCAAACTCTGAAACAAACTAGCTATCTATATCAAACAAAGCTCCTCATTAGAGCTTCTTCAGATGCTGAAGCTCCTCATTAGTAATCTTCAAGAAAAGTCTTGATGATTGGATGAGAAATGGGAAATTCACCCTTAGGATAACCTCTGGGGCTCTGCTCGACAGGGGCACAGTAAAATATTTTTTTGGGTGGCGAAAGCCAGGGTTCCTTTTTGGCTAGGCTTATATAGGCCCTAGGGCCAATACCCTAGTACCTACCTATGAACAATAAATCATTTCAAAACTTTTCCCTCCTTTAATGTGACCTATAACCTGTACAATTCAATTGAAAAACAAACAAATTGGTTATGGGAAAAAATATAAAAAATAAAAAAACGAGCAATAAGCTGGTTACATAAGTGTACACACCTTTAAACTAATACTTTGCTGAAGCACCTTTTGATTTAATTACAGCATTCAGTCTTCTTTTTGGGAGTCTTGATGTATTGTTTTGCAAATTTTAGCAGGGTCTGGAAGTTCTTCTGTGTAAGAAAAGGCTTCCAACTTGCAACCCTGCCCCATAGTCCAGACATCTGGAGAATACGGGAGATTGTTCTCACATGTAGTACACAACCAGTACTTGCCAGAAATTCCTGCAGCTCCTTCAGTGCTGCTGTAGGTCTCTTGGCAGCCTCCTTGACCAGTTTTTGTCTTGTCTTTTCATCAATTTTGATGGGGAATCCAGTTCTTTGCAATGTCACTGTTGTCCCATATTTTCTCCACTTTTTGATGACTGTCTTCTGTGGTATATCCAATACTGTGGACATTTTTTGTACCCTTCTCCTGACTGATACCTTTCAACAAAGAGGTCCATTTGATGCTTTGTAGGGTCTCTGTGAACCATGGCTTTTACTGTAGCAGAAAACTGAGTAAATGTCAGGAAAATACTACTAGGACAGCTAAACATTATTCGGGGTTAATTAGAGTCTCCTTAATTGATGGCAGGTGTGTACCCGGGAAGACTGAATGCTGTAATTAAATCAAAAGGTGCTTCAGCAAAGTATCAGTTTAAGGGTGTGCACACTTATGCAACCAGCTTATTGTATGTTTTTTATTTTTTTATATTTTTCCCCTAACAGATTTGTTTGTTTTCAATTGAATTGTGCAGGTTATAGGTCACATTAAAGGTGGTAAAAGTTTTGAAATAATTTATTGTGGACTCGTTTTTTCATATCACATAAACCTGCCATTTTAACAGGGGTGTGTACACTTTTTATATCCACTGTACTAAAGAGGAGTGAGGAACACTTAACTATTGAACAAGTCAATAAGACAAGCAACTTGATGAGCAATGCTCAGGTATGAGCAAACTAAATGCTCTAGTAGATAAAAAAATCTGAATAGACAAGACAAGAGTGCAGACCACAGACCAGAACAAAGACACTTAGAATAACAGGCACAATAAGCCTTCACCAGCAATTCCCAGCTTAGAAGGGAGGAGGCTGCTCTCTCCTTCCACAAGAGTATAGACTGCAAATCTTCCTAATGTAAAATAACTGGTTTGGAACCAAAGTGCTTAAACCAGAACAAATACACTTAGAATGACAGGCACAATAAGCCTTTACCAGCAATTCCCAATTCAGAAGGGTGGACCCTCTCTTTCCACAAGAGTGTAGCCCACAAGCATTTTTATGTAAAATAATTGGTTTATGCCCAAGTGCTTAAACCAGATCTAAGACACTTTTAGAATAACAGACACAATAAGCCTTCAACCAGCAATTCCCAGCTCAGAAGGGTGTAGTCTATCCTGTCTTGCCACAGGTGTATAGACCACAAACCTTCCTAATGTAAAATTACTGGTTTGGAGCCCACGTGCTTAAATCAGAACAAAGGCACTTAGAATAACAGGGATAATATGCCATCACCAGCAATTCCCAAGTCAGAAGAGTGGAGGCCACCCTCTACTCCAACTCCTCCTGGTAATGATGACCATCAGGCTGCAGTGGTAAAGGAGTCCATATGGCAGGTTCATGCATGGCATATGGATGTGCAGGTAATGAGGTGGCATCTAGTCCAGAGTTATGAACCATGACTTTCAGGTTAGTGTTTCCTTTCTTGTAAGAAAACATACAGTATGATTTATGCATACAGTGGTATATGTGGGCTATGTTGTTTGGTGCATGTTCTGCTGTTAATTTTAATCAGACATTTCCTCTCATTGTTTTATATATATATATATATATATATATATATATATATATATATTTTTTTTTTTTTTTTTTTTTTTTTAAATAGGTACAGATACTCATGAAGTGGTACATTAAATAAAAAGTGTTATTTTAGTATTTAATATTTAACATGAGTTTATACCTTGCAATTGAATAAAAATGAATAACATTGCTCTACACCACATTTTCCTCAAGCGTAACTATTATATATTTCAGCCTACTTGTGTCTGTTAAGGTACTGCACATCAGACTTTTTTTCATTTTTGTCACACACAATAATTGGTGTCTTCAGAGAGAGAAAAAAATCATTGTACAGTAGAGAGGATGAAGTAGCAGCAGCATTTGTTCACATGTCAGGATGCTCACTTTAATCTTTAATATTTGTTTTAGTGTTTCTCTGATGACTTGTGCATTACTACTTTTCAGTTGTAGCTAATTGCCACTGGTAGCAATGGTAATGTATGCAGCAGTAAAGGATTACAATCACTGCAATTCTATGTGTTGATGCACAGGTTTCTTTGCACATTTACATTAAGTTTTAAGTGATGCCATTATAGGAATGAAATGCATACAACTGAAAAGTGTCCTGAGTGTGCCCTTTGATTATTTTTTACCTATTTTACTGCTAAAGTCCTAAACCATGCATGAAAGTAAGCAGCCATGGATGCTTAGATTGCCACCACACTATGCATCAGTGTGATCGAGGCATTATCAGTACTCTATCTTTTCCCTGTAGTGCCAGAAATCCTTGCCTACACCTTGGAGGACTCTGACTATTTCCAGCTGACTCTCTGTGGCAATGCTCAGAGACCTAACAATGTCACAGCACACTTGCTGCTGGGCAGTCAATGGTTTACATGCTTCCTGGTGTAGAAGTGACAAATTCCTGCACTTGGCAACTCTTTGTGACAGTGTCACTGTAGACTCTATTATTTCTGAAAGTCTGCTATCATCCTGAAAATGTTCATCTGTGTTTGAAGATACTGGTGTAAAAGTGCATGTGTTTTTTCTTTGTACAAATGTGAGTACTGCCAACAAGTGCTTGTATTTGTTACTAACATGTTGTGGATGTGATATCCTGCCATTAGAGGATTATGTGCCACTTTCCTCAGGTTATCATTATTATTACATTATATTATTATTATATTATCAAGTTATCATTATCATTATCGTTATCATTATCGTTATCATTATCATTACCATTATCACCAACAGCCATTCTGCTGTTGATATCCACCAAATGTATTGGTACAGTGGAACTATTTGTTTCCACAGCTGACCATATAAAATAAATTGAATACATAATAAAAAAGTGATATATACTACTGTGTTATTAGTATAGAGGTGTGCAGGACACTTACCATGCACACTGCCTTGATTGCCATTATGTGCAGAAGTAGAGGTTTATTATTCATATGTGTTTGATTTCCCATAAGACACACAGGGAACACACTCAGCACAGGGCCTGGATTCCTCTACATTTGTCTCCCTCCAGGTCCCCAGTAAGACTCCCCACTGGTACAGTTGTAGGTTTAGGCCCTCAGCTGAGTGTCCAAGCCAAGACATCCAGCACCCTCTCTGTCAGCCCAGTGCCTGGTGTCCTTGCTCTAAGTAGCTGACACATATACACTGAGAGATTTGATTTTTCACACACACACACACACACACACACACACACACACACACACACACACACACACACACACGCACACGCACCCACACACACACACACACACACACACACACACACACACACACACACACACACACACACACACACACACACACACACACACACACACACACACACACACACACACACACACACACACACACACCTGGTTTGCCCCTTCTGCCTAGAGTATAAGGAAGTTAGCACTGCCACCAGATACCCCACAATCAGCTACTCTAATGCCCTTAACAAAGAGTGTCTAATTATACTGTGTAATATTAATACTAATACAAATGGAGATGGCTAGGTCTTCTGCAGTGGCCCACACAGTGTCACCAAATAAATATAAACACTCTCAAAGGTTAAGTACTTTCTACAAGGACCAGCCACAATAATAGTTTTAAATATATTTAATAATAAATAATAAAAGAACAAGAAAAGACTAAATATATATTTAAAGTAAACCACAGACTTCAAATCACAGGGAATATTGAAAACAGCCCTGATGGACAGACTCAGACAAATAAAGAAAAACAATATCTAAACTAAGCTTTACTATCTTTCCCTGACTGAATCTAGGAGAAGTACTATTCCCTAATAACTTAATTGAAAGAGCAAGGCACAATGATATATGTGAGCAATCTTTATAGTCAGGTTCCAAAAAACAGAATACTCCTTCCTAAGAGATTACTCCCTGTAAAATATAATATCCAAGAAGGCTTGTAGAATAACGTCATCAGGTAACCTGACTCTAGGTTCTTACAGTAACCCCCTTTGAAGCTGAAACAGGAATTTAGCATAGATAGCTACAATACACATCTTAAATGTTAATGGCACTGCCTGGGGCTTCCCCCCTTTTTACTGAGCTAATGAAAAAAGGCTTCTTCCATACCTAATGTCTATTGTCCTATTCAGCACCGTGGGGTGTTGGCATTTTAATGGTTTAACAGTTTATTTACATTTCTCTTATTTTTCTTAAAATAAAAAAGCTGGTTAACCCTTGCTGTCCCAGTATCCACATTTAATTAAATTGCAATAATACATGTACATTTCTTTTCATTCCAGCAGGGTGCACTGTTGATGCATTTTAACACAAGCAAACTTCACAAATATGTTTTCAGCATAAGTGTTTGTACAAATCAGTTTGATATACAAATGACATATGTATATGTATGTCTTTCGGATTATCCTGGTTAGGGGTCGCCACAGTGGAACTCCGGTCTGCTAATGACTGGTAGTTGATTTTTACGGTGCCAAGTTGCCAGCCTGATGCCCAACCTGTAAAGAAGGCAGTTGATATGACTTGTACCAACACAGCTACCTAGAATTTTATAAATAATTATATGTCATTTGATATACAAATGACATATAATTATTTATACAATTCCAGGTAGTTGTGTTGGCCCAAGTCATATATCTACTGCCCTACTTCTCCTGGCATATCTGGCAGTGCCTCCTATTGTCACACCTCTCCCCCATTTGAAGATTCAAGCTAGTTTTTCAAGTGACCCATGAGAAATGTGGCTTGAGAAGAATAAGCATGTTTGGTAATATGTTACTCTATTCCCTGTCTTGAGAGCCCATCTGCATTCGCACTGCTGACCCCACTACAGTGTTGTACTGTCATGCCATATACTTGGAATCCTAAGCTCCACCTTAATAACTTAGCATTTTATTGGCTGACTCTATGAAGCCATGTTAAGAGAGTTTGGTCTGTAACTACAATGCATTTCATTCCATACAGATATGGTTGAAGTTTCTGCAGTGCCTATACTCTGTCTAGACATTATTTTTCTACAGCTGCAGAACACTCCTGCCTGGGTTAGAGTCTACAGCTGAGATATACCACTGGGTGCTTTTCTTCCTCTGAGTAAATCTGGCTAAGTACAGCCCCCACCCCATGGTTTGAAGCATCTACCTGCACAACAAATTCTTTGCTGCAGTTTGGACTGGCTAACACAGGGGGTTCTCCCAAAGTTCCTTTAAGCTTCTAGAATGCCTGTTCACATACTGGGGTCCACACTACCTTATCTGGCCTGTTCTCCTTATCAGGTCTGTGAAGGGGCAGCTATTGTACTATAATTGGGAACAAGCGTTCTATATTACCCCACTATCCCTAGGAATGCCATCTCCTGCTTTTTTGGTAACAGGGGCAGGCCATGTCTGAATGGCTTCCACTTTGGCAGGTTCTGGCCTGATCTCACTACCCCCCCCACTCTATGTCCCAGGTAGGAGACCTCTGCCACACCCACCTAACACTTACTGGGCTTAATGGTCAACCCAGCCCTTTGCAGTCTGCCCAACACCTCCCTGACATGCTGAAGGTGCTTTTGCCAGGAATGGCTGTAGATGGCAATATCATCCAGGTAAGCATGGGCATAATCTCCTGCTCCTGCTAGGAAAAGATCTAGCAGCCTCTGGAACGTCACTGGGGCATTTTTCATCCCAAAGGGCATCTTTGTGAACTCATACAAGCTGAAAGGAGTCACAAAAGCTGACCTCTCTATAGAATCTGGAGTCAAGGGCACCTGCCTGTAGCCCTTGGTCAGATCAGTATTTGTCAGATACTTAGCCCCACCCAGCTTCTCTAAGGCTTCATCTGTCCTAGGCATGGGGTAGGCATCTGACTCTGTGTGACTATTTAGTCTTCTGTAGTCCTCACAGGACCTGGCACTGCCATCCTTTTTTGGTATCAGCACCACTGGTGAGGTCCAGGGACTGCTGGACTCCTGATTTACTCTCAGTTTCAACATTTCCTGTATCTCAGCCGTCAGAGTCTGTTTGACTCTCTCAGGTACCCTATAAGGGGCCTGCTTAATAGGTCTTTGAGGCCCTGTATCCATATGGTGCTGCACCAGGTGGGTGCATTCCAGTTTCCCAGTGAACATGTCCCCAAACTCTTCTAACACTGCTCAGATTTCTCAAATCTGGGTAGGGGATAGCTGCTAGTACATTGCTATCCCTTCCACTGAGGTGTCAGTCTAAGCCTCATTGAGGAGATCAGTCACCAGATCCTCCTCAGACTTCTCTTGCCATCCACTGAAAATACTCAGCACAAGGGCCTCCATATCATGGCAAGGCTTTATCATGTTAACATGGTACAATCTGTGCCCCTGCCTCCTTCCTAGCAGTTCTACCATGTAGTTAACATCACTGACCTTCCTTACCACTTTGAAGGTTCCCTCCCATGCTGCCTGCAACTTATTGCGTCTAACAGAAATTAACACCATCACCTGCTGTCCCACAGCATACTCTCGGGCTCAAGCATTTCTATCATACAAGACCTTTTTCTGCTGTTGGGCTCCTGTTAGGATTTCCTGGTCCAAGCCCATGAGCTCCCTAAGCCTTGTCTTGAAGTTTAGAACATGTGCCACAACAGACTCCTTGAAGGATTCACATTCACCCTCCCACTCACATGAATCAAATCTAGAGGTACCCTCACCCTGTGCCCATACATCAACTCAAAGGGTGAAAAACCTGTGGATTTCTGAGATACCTTTGTATAACCAAACAGCAGCTGGGGCAATTATTTCTCCCACTCTCTCTTAAACTGGTCTGCAAATGCCTGTAGCATGGCCTTTAGTGTAGATTTTAACCTCTTCACAAAACCATTAGTATGGAGATGCTAGGGGGTTGTCTTTAGGTGCTTCACCCCACAGTGCTCCCACAGACAAGCCACCAGATCTGACATGAAACTGGCACCTTTGTCAGTTATTATTCCTTTTGGGAAACCTACCCTGCTGAAAATCTTAGCAAAGCATTTGCCACCTTCTCTGCCTCAATGGATGACAGAGCCATTGCCTCAGGGAATCTAGTAGCATAATCTACTACAACTAGGATATACTTCTTCCTTGTGGAACTATGGGTACTCAGAGGTCCCACAATATCCATATCTACCATCTGAAAAGGCTCCTCAATCACAGACAAAGGCATCAAGGGACCTTTGACCTTGTCTTCTGCCTTGCCTACTTATTGGCACTGCACACAAGTCATGCCAGTACCCTGTTACATCCATGGCAATCCCGGGCCAAAAAAGTTCTGCATAATACATCTCTTGATTTGCTTCATGCCCATATGACCTGCAAAAGGAATGTCATGGGCTATGGCTAGAAGTGCCAGACAGTAGGATCTGGCCACTACTAATTGCTGTATTACCTCACCTTCTAGGCCTCTCTCAGGGGTCCACTCTCTATACAGTAACTCTTTGTTCCAGTATACAGACTCCCTTTTTCTTGAGAATCAGGTGTCTGTCTAGCTACCTCCCTCAAACCTTGTAATGTTGGGTCTGGGAGCTGAGCCTGTTTCTACTATATCTTTGTGACTTTTCCCAGCTCCCCTTCCACAGGAAGTCTGCTATCTTCTGACAGTGGTGCCTTACTGTCAGCCTGGGTGCTACCACTCACCTCTGCTCTTGCAGTCACCCTGTCCAAGGGAGCATCAGTACCTACCAGCAGCTGTGGCTCATCTTCAGGCTCATTGCTACAGGGTAGCTCCCTCCCTGAATTAGCCACATCACCAGTCCTGACTTCAGGGTTGTGGTTTGTCTGGATCTCCCCCAGGCTACCAGACTCACATGCCTGTCTCTAAGCCTGACTGCATGTCACTGCATGTGCACACTGTACTGCATTATCAAAATCATTCCCTATTAAGACATCTGCAGGAATATCCTCAAACACACCTACTTGCTTGCTTCCTTTTCCACCCTCCCAGTCAAGGTGAACCTTGGCCAAAGGCATTTGGAAAGGGATCCCTTCTAAAGCTCTGAAGGGAATGGACTGCCTAAGCAAGCACTGCTCCACTTTAGCCACTGCAGGCTTCACAATGGTTATATCAGAGACTGTGTATCTCCTGGCAGTGGCTCATTTTTCATCAACTAAGATAGGATACAAACTCTGGTGGTAGTTTGATACCCCTGTTTTCTCCAGACAACTTACCACTAACATTCTGTTATTCCCACTTTCTGGCTCCCCCACTTTTTGTTCACCAACTTGCCTCCGTGGACATATATATGCTACATGGCCCCACTGGTTAAATTTAAAACATTTAACCTGGCTGTGTACCTGAACTAGTGACTTCCCCTGTGACTGGAGGACTCTGTTGTGGTGGTTTAGGCTTCTCACCGTGGGTTCTCTTATATCCTTATGCAGCACTGGGTATCCCTTTCCTGTGCAGTGATGCCCTGCTTGCTAAGTCAAGATCCCCTTTTTCCCCAGTTCATCTGCAGAGTTGCATTCCCTGTCTGCCAACCAGATTATCATTTCCTCAGGCAAAGTGCTAAGGGCTTGTTACCTCACAAGATGCTCTGCCAGCCCTTGAAAAGTGGTGACCTGACACCCACGCATCCACCTATGAAAATAACTGTCTAGTTCAGCAATATAATCACATACACATTCATCTGCCTTGCGTCTATGTTCACAAAACTTTTTTGTAAGCTTCAGGTGTTAACTTAAAACATTTCAATAAATATATTTAACTGTAGCAGAATTTAAGCAGTCATTATCAAACAATATAGAAACAGCAGTTACAGCTTTACCATGGAGTAAGGGGGTAAAGAACCATATCCAAAGCTCTTGGTCAACACTATACTGTGTATATACCCTTTCAGTTGTATGAATAAAACTATCAAAATTATCCCCCTCTGTAAATTGTGGCAGAAATTAATTACCTTTATTACTTTTGGGGTTCGGTTATTCCCTTCCCCATTACCTCCATGACCCTGGTGAAGAGTCGGCATCTCCCTCTCATGTTGAAGCTGCTTCTCCTGTTTTTCAGTCTTTAAATGCCTAAGTCTCTCTGATGAGTCTAGTTCCAAATGTTTGGCCTCCAGTTGAAGTCTCTTTAACACCAGCCAGATTTTTAAGTCCTCTGAGGACAAGTTGAACTGTCCTGTTCTGAGAGTTGTACATCTCTAATGCCAGACTAGCTGTCTTCCTTGTCTGTGCTGCAGCTATGAACAAGGCTGCAATCATTTCCCCTTTAGTCAGGTTGTCATGCACCAGTCCTTTGGCTTGGCACATCTCAGCCAACTGATTCCTTGTCAGCTTGCCATAATCCTCTGCTGACATTTGACGGTTTTGCTGACTAACTAAGCTTACAAAAACTAAATAAATAAAACTATTGTGATATGAAACTCTGAATGTCTACTTTGTGGCTGCTTGGGTGTATACCTTTTTAAGTGAAAACTGCTTACAGACTACAGGAGTTCATTTAATATCCATACCTCTGTTCAGCAATATGTGAGCATGTGATGATCCCACCACCGCCAACCAATATGTGACGAGTGATGATCCCACCATTGTGAACCACTATGTGATGTACGATGGTCCCACCACTCTGCAGACTAAGAAAACTCTGGAACAAACCAACCCATCCAAAAGCAATTTATTTATTAAATGCAAACATCAAAATTTGTAATGTAAGCACTTTTGTCTGCCTCTGCAGACGTCATCAGATACAAATGTATAAAATCAAATGAATGAATTTAATAAATAACACCCATCAATATATTGGTATACACCCACCCCTTCTAACAGCATTTAAAGTGGCCCAACATATTTTTCCCTTTAATCTGCATACCAAATAAATACAATGTATAACAATACTAAAATACATGCATTAAAACACATTTTAGCATGTTACTTCATTAAAACTTTCCTACTTAAACTAATATTTATACCCTTATAAAAATAAAAGTATAAAAATATAAAATGTATATGGGTATTCATCATCAATATATATTTAACGTTTAAGGTTACAAAAAATAAACATCCCAGTAGAAGGAATAATAGCATAATGGTTGAGGTGCCCACCTCAAAAACAGAAAGTGCAGTGTTTGACTCCCACCAAGGCAACCAGTCATGCCCACATAACCTACAAGGAGACTAACCCATAAATTTATACATGTGCATTACAAAATAATATCATTGTTTATACATATTTTATAAAGCCTTGTCTCAATAAAAAAATACCATGAAGTAAATTTTAATACTATATTTATATATTACCTATTACATATTTCAACCTAGTTATGTCCGTTAAGGTACTGCCATACCTCTCAATGTCTTGGAGCAACAGATCTGGACAAAACCATAAATAAAAGTGGGACAAAGGCCCAAAAATAGGGACAATTTTTAAATATTGCTCTTACAGACTTAGAAAGTTGATAGAATAACAGGTTTTGCATTAGCATAGATTTTCTGAAGGATATGATGTCTGAAACTCAAATGTCTGTCATTATTTTCTAACTACAATCTGTAATAATTTACAACATTTGCCAGAAAGCCACAAGAATATGAAAAACAGACCAAAAATATGAGACCAAAATCTGGACATTCTGTGAAAATCTGTAAAGTTCAGAGGTATGGGTACTGCACATCAGATTTTTTTAATTTTGTCACACACAATAATTGGTGTCTTGAGAGAGAAAAAATATATTATTTGTACAGTACAGAGGATGAAGCAGCAGCAGTGTTTGTTCACATGTCAGGATACTCACTTTAATCTTTGTTATTTTTTTAGTGTTTCTCTGATGACTTGTGTATTACTACTTTTCAGTTGTAGCTAATTGCCACTGGTAGCAATGGTAATGTATGCAGCAGTAAAGGATTACAATCACTGCAATCTTATGTGTCGATGGACAGGTTTCTTTATGCATTTCCATGAAGTTTTAACTGATGCCATTATAGGAATGAAATGAATACAACTGACAAGTGACCTAAGTGTATCCATTTTTTTACATATTTTATTGCTAAGTCCTAAATAGTACATGAAAGTAAGTAGCCATGGATGCTTGGTGTGCCACCACACTATGTGTCAGTGTGATCATGGCATTATTCATATTCTCTGGCTTTTCCATGTAGTGCTAGAGATCCTTACCTATACTTTGGTGTACTCTGACCATTTCCAGCTGACTGTGCCAATGTTCAGGGCCCTAACAATGTCACAGCACACGTTGCTGGGCAGTCAGTGCTTTACATGTGTCTCAGGGTAGATGTGACAAATTCCTGCACTTGGCAACCCTTTGTGAAGGTGTCACTGTAGACTGTTATTTCTGAAAGTCTGCCATCATCCTGAAAGTGTTCATCTGTATTAGGAGATACTGGTGTAGATGTTCTTGTTTTTTCCCTATATAAGTGTGAGTTTAATGCCAGCATGTGCTTAAATTTGTTACTAACATGTTGTGGGCGTGTATCCTGCCATTAGGGGATCATGTGCCACTGTCTTTAGGCTGGCTAATAAATATGACTAAGTTATCATTATCATTATCGTTATCATTATTATCATCATTATCATCATCATCATCATCAACAGCCATTCTGCTGCTGATATCCACTAAATTTATCAGTACAGTGAAACTGTTTGTTTCCACTGCTGACCATGTAAAAAATGAATTGAATATGTTACTAATAAAAAGTGGCATACACTACTGTGTGATGAGTAAGGAGGTGTTGAGGACATACCATGCACAATGTCTTTATGTGCAGAAGTAGAGGGTTATTATGTATATGTGTTTGTTGAATGTGCATGTTTATGATGTACAGCTGAATTTTACTTTAATATGTTGCTTTTGAGTGTGTTTCATTAGATAATGAGCATTAATTTATATAATTGATTCATCAAGGAACGTATTTAACTGCTGTGTTATTTAGTTTTGCAGGCACTGAAAAAGATTTGGTATTGAAAGCGTTATTTTGTATTTGACTGTTTTGTTAATAAAATGTGTCAATTTGGTGGACTTGTTTTAATTGCATCTCACTGCTGAACTGGATCCTCAAGTTTGTCTCCTTCAAACCATGACATTTTAGCCATGACATTTTACAAATAAAAACTACTTTCCCATGCAAAATATATATGATTTTAACTATCAATGTAATGACAGCTTCTTAAAGGTATATTCTAGACGAGCAGCATTCTGCATCCTGATCAAACTGTCGTGTGTTCCCTTTTAAAAAATGTGCATAATGCACCACATTGTATAATGAGTGTAAAGTCAATAGCATACCTAGGGCATGGCAAGAATGGCAAATGCCCTGGGCGCAAAGTGTTGAAAGTGTTGGGGGTTATGATGAGCTTAGGTGGATCTCTCTTTAATTCAATGCTGGCTTTTAAAAGCCCATATTGCATTTCTGATCAAGCCTGAGCAATGTAGAGCTCTATATAGCCCACCTAATCATGAAGGGATTCACATCTAGATCAGGTGAGGTCATCGTGCCTCTTTACTCATCCCTCATCAGGCCCATAATTTAGTACAATGCCCCATTTGGATGTACCTTACCAGACACCTGCAGCAACTGGAAAGACCCCAAAAGTACCTCACCAAGAGGATCAAAGGGCTCAAACAGATGCCATATGCTGCTCGGTTAAAGAAACTCCAGCTCTACTCAGTGGCATACCGCCTGCTCAGAGGTGATCTGTGCCTGACGTATAAAGCCATGTCCAACCCGGAATTAATGGACATGCTGTACCTCAGAAAATCCAAATCCCATTGAGCTACGCGCTCGAGAGACTTGAACCTCAGCACTGAAATAAATAGTAAATGCTGAAGGGACAGATTCATAACCCAGAGGCTCTCTTCACTCTGGAATAAAATCCCAGTCCAGGTTAGGCAGAGTCCCACATTGACTCTCTTCAAGAGGAATCTTGATGAGTGGATGGGAGATCGTAGGTTTACCCCAGCTATCACTTCTGTGTCACTGTTAGACAGAGGCACAGTATACTAACCTCGAAAAAGGGCATAGCAAAATTAATTTAAAATAGGTGGCGAAAGCCAAACACATTCTGGCTAGGCTTATAAATGCCCTAGGGCAGATAGCCTAGTATGATCCTATGAATGTATGAACCTATATGTGGTCTAAACTGTAGCAACTGCTTCCTACATTGTAGCAAGCAGTTTGCCTCCAGTTGAAAAGCAAAAAAAAAAAAAAAATTTTAAATGGCTTTTTTTTAACTAAAACCTGAACACTGCAGTGCTCTGTGCAGGCAAGTTAGAAACTATAGCAACTGTCTGCTGCATTTGTAGCAAACAGTTTGCTGCAATTTAAAAGCAGAAATGATTTTTTTTAATACAATGTGTGAAAGGAGGGTTGAAGGCAGGGCACAGGAATGGTACCTGAATATCTGGAACATTAAGGAAAGATGCGTGCTGTGCATCTGGCTACCTGGTTGATGTGTCAGTAGAAGGAACTACTTCAGGGGACGTGGATCTGACTATAATAAAATGATCAGCTTAATACAGTAATTTTTTTTTATCTTCAATGGAAGATCTGCGGGTGTGTGTGCTGATCACTACAATCAGTGGAAGAGCTGCGGGTGTGTATGGGTCTAACTGTAATAAGCTGATCACTACAATTTAGTGATCACTTATTGCTGTAAAGTATGTTTTTTTATTACAGTAAAATGTTTTTTTTTTTTTTTTTGCTCTTCAGTGGAAGAGCTGGTATGGGTTATGAATCTAACTATAATAAGCCAATCACTACAGTAAATACTTTTTCCCCTCTTCAGTGGAAGTGGGATTGTGGGTCTAACAATGTAGTGATCAGCTTATTGCACTAAAGTGTTGTTTTTCACTTGAAGAGTTAAAGGGTTAAGGCACTAGTTGAGCCAGCTATGCTTCTGAGTAAAATGATTGTGAATACTGTTATCTAACAGCAATATTTCAAGCCTTTTTCACAATTCTTGGTAAATCATCCTTAGAAGCTCCAGTTCGAAAGACACTTAAAACTGCAGTTTTATTCTGAATTATTTATTTGCAAATTGACACTAAATTTGATTACACTACTTTGGCTGCTTCAAACCATGGTGTTTGAGATGTGTACAAGTTTCCTGAAGAAATATGTATTAACATTTATTTATGATATAAGGGCATCAAAATAAAGATATATATATATATATATATATATATATATATATATATATATATATATATATATACATATATATATATACTATATTCCATCACTCTTAGCAGAAGTCCTGTATTCACACCTAATGGTAACTATTTATAATTCAGTAAGTCAGCATGGAACATTCTAATTGCCATGCAGGTCAATTGCTGGAGCCTATCAATATAGTGTTGTATCTCTGAATCAGTTTGACATTTTCTAGTAAAATTATTTGGACAATAAATTCCAGTATTTAGTTATGAACTCTGGTTAAGTTGAGCTTTCATATATGACAGTGTAGAACAGTACATGCTGAATTTTTGAGTGCCAAGTTGTAGTTCCCACTTATAATTTCATTTTTTTCTTTTTTCTATAGTAACATTTCAAATACTGCAAAACCTTACTTTCAGTGATAAATATATAGTAGTTTTAGTTTTGATATTAAAAAATTTGTACTTCTATGTATTGTTTATTTGCCCAATGTCAGAAGAAATGAAAATGTGCATGTTTGTTGTGAATTGAATCTGAAGGTATGTACAGTAATAGTCATTTTCACGGATCCCACTCAAGACACACCATCCCTGACAAGCGATATCACTGAATATTTAAATGTGGATCATCAGACACTTTCAGACTCAGATTGCTTTGTCCAACCCACAGAGGGCATACATTTCTGTGGATATCCTAATATCCAGTCATGAACAAATGAAACTAAATAATAGCAATGATAATACTTTACATCTTGCGGATCTCAGACAAAAACAAACACGTGATATCAACGATCACTTAACTCATCTGTTAACAAGGTAGGACCACACAGTCCATTTCTAGGGGTGACCTGGGAGCAATGTCTAGTTAACTGACTTGCTCAATGTCACATAGTAGGCAGTGAGAGCTAAGGGAATCAAACCTTGTTCCACATGAACTACAGCTCACAGTCTTAACCCTCCCTACAGACAAAAAAGAACCCTTACAAGAGTCAGTGATGGCTATCAGCATTATACCATTCAGATCTTTACTGAGACTAGTTCTTTCTAAACTTTTTTCTCATATCTAAAACTGGGATATGGGCACTTGATAACCAAATATGTTCATGGGCTGTCATCTTAATCAACTTCTTACTGGTTATGTAAAGGTATCCTTTCCTATCTTATAATAAAAGATTTCCCCCTGGAGTTACTAATCTTCCGTGCAGGACTAGTTTAGTCCTGCATGGAAGCAGCCATTTAGGAGCAGGATGGGAGTGCCATGCATATTAATGAAGGCACACTGCCCGAGCTCCTAATCTTACATGGAGCGTGTAAGAGTGCAGGGTGCATGTCTGAGAGCAGAGCTCCCAGAATATACATACCCCTGCAATAAAGAACAGCAGAAAGCCCAAAAGAATGAGCAAGACCGCTCATAGGTGTTCACATACCCCCAGCAACATCCCCCCATGTGTGCAAGAACAATAGTAAACACAAGCAATATAAAGATCCTTTTAGTTTTTTTTATGAAACAGATTAAATGTAACCATAGGTGCACATGTTTTCCCATCGCTTAGCTACGGTTAATGCAGATTAAATGGCAGAAGAGGATAAAAAAGAAGATATAAGCAAATGCAGTATGGCAATAGTGTAGTAGGCAGAGCAGTTGCCTTACAAGCAGTCATTCCCGATTCAAGTCCCACTGTAGCATATTCCATTTTCCATATCAAATCACATTATGACCATTATTTTTAGTCACATAACCTACTAAATAACATATATTTGTGAACTGGAGTATGGCATTAAATACAGATGTGAGGTGTCAGTGTCATAATGTTGCAAAGTCCACAGATAATCACATATGCCCCATACAGTATATGTACACAGGAATCAGGTATACAAATGGAAGATAAAATGTGTAATGAATGATAACTCCATACAGCTTCCAAATCCCACACCTTCCCAAGAATCATTATACATTACTGTCTAAATTAGTGCAGTGGTAAGCAGGACTAAGCACTAGTAAGCAAGTGTAAGCACTATTAAGCAGTAGTAAGTGGGAGTAAGCATATGTAAGTGGGTTTAAGCCCATTTGCATGGGGGTAAGCAATGTCACACAGGTTAAGCAATATTGAAGCTAACTCTCTGTAAGCAACATTAACCGGAGGTTAGCAGTGCTTACCCTCATGCAAACGCGCTTATAAGTGCCTTAATCACTCTGTATCCAATGGCCCTTGTTCTGCCCAGCAACAAATTATACAGCCTTGCAGGTCTTGAACCCAGGACCCTATACACTATAGTCACAGCAGTTAACCACCAAGCCATCACAGCAGTACATAAGAATGAGGTATCACCAATAAATCCTCACGATAGTAAAATCAAACTGAACATGTGAAAGGAATCAGTATACAGTCATATGTTCTATAACCTACTACATAACATAAATATGTGAACTGAAGTACAGAAGTAAGCCCAGATGTGAGGTGCAATTGTAATAGAGTGTTGAAGTCCCCTATTCCACACAAGGACCCTATGCAGTGTAAGGACACATAAATCATGGATACCAGACATATATATAAGATGTAATGAATAATAAATCAATGCCAAAAAGCAAATATAATGCTAAGTAAATATTAAGCAATGCTAAGCATTGCACAGGCTAGCTTAGTTGGTGTAAGCAATGTGTAGCCCAGCTAACTCAATTTGCCCAGTGGTATACCCCTTTAAACAATGCCAACCTTAGGTAAGCAGGTTTGCCCATGGCTTAGTCTTTTCAAAACCGGCCAATCACAGCAAAGTGTAGGAATTCGGCCCTACTTAAATCCAACAGGCAGGAATACATCTCATAACTGGTTGTAGCTTCCTCTTGCAGGCACCATGGCAGAAAGGGGAGAGGGAGTATACTTTCAGGCACAGCACTGGGGCATCCAGGAGTCCAGAGTCATGGCAGGACTCCTTGTCAAAGACCATGAGCAGAGAATGCTGCAGGGCCAGTACCAGGGTTCCCAATATAAAGCAGAAGCCTGGGACCATCTCACCCTTGACCTCACCAGTGCCACTGGCATACCCCAAACTGGTGAGCAGGTCAGGCATCACTATGCCGACCTGAAGCGGCATAAGGGGGATCTCTTGGATCAGTGGATCCAAGAGGCTAGGATGGCAGGGGTTGTCTCAGCTGTGAGTATCACTTCACTACGTGTTTAATAATTGCCAGCTCATGTATATTATGGATAGATATGGCTAAATATTCCTCTTATGTCCTTCACATTGGCAAGTGAGCAGGCCGCAAACCAGGAGGCCCATGGATGTCGCCTGCAGAGGTTGCGATGCGAGGCAGGTTAGTAATACTCTTGCATGTACTGTCATAGGAAATAAATCTAAAAGCATTAGTAAGGTAATTGCCAGTATAAAATCTATATTGTTTGAGGCAAGTACTGCATACACCAGAGAATATGGCAGGAAGAGTCTCATATAGTTTGTATGTAAATAAAAGCATAATAGCCTGACAATAAAGGTCTAACTGCTGGACTGCATGTGTCTACTCTGGTATCATATGGTAATGTAGATTTGCTATCACTTAATAGTACTGTTGTATTAAGTACTGTTACCCACACTGTGCAACATAAATACAATGTGTAGGAATGTCTGTATATGACTGGTGAAATCCTCAGAGGTCATTTAGTACAACTGAGAGAGACATAGACAGAAAACAGTGAAAAAATAGACAACAAATTCCGAATAGCACATGCAACTGAGACTTGAACTGTTGTATTTTTAGCACACACAGTCATGGTTCAAATCCCGGGAGCAGTAGTAGTCTGCATACAGAATCATACCCCACAACTGTACAGATATGTCCATTATGTCCAGTAAATTGGCCCATATCTGCTGCCTGTCACTCTGTCACCCTGGGAAATCAGTGAAATGATCCCAGACATATAGGCAGCAAACAAGAAATACAACTGATTATCACACATCTACAAGAACAAACCTGTCACTCTAGAAACTTCCCAAACTGTTATGACAGTAATAGGTCAAGTATGTCCTATCTACAGCCCCATGTTGTCAAGCTGTGACCAGAGTGTGTACAGTAACAGAGTGAGATGTATGTGCATAATACTAATGTGAAATCTGGTACTTCATGTGGCAACATTCAGGTAGTGCTAACAAACATTGCTCCCACAGGTATGTCGGATACTAGCACTGTGCCGAGAAATAAAAGCTTGGTACTCTGTATTGGTACTGTTTACTCAGGTATTGTATGGAAATGTGAGTGTTGCAGTTGCTCTGAATAATAAGGTATCACTGATCACTGTCACCCACACTGTGCTACATAATATAACTGTGTAGGAAATCCTGTATAAGAGTGTTGTAAGTCACTAAAGGTTGAAGAAGGTAATTGTCTACATATGTCCCAGTTCACCTGCATGTGGTCAACACATGTCCAGAGTCTGTGCAAAAAGAGATGGACAGGTATGTGCATAACATCAACCTAGAATCTGGGAGTATGTGTAGAAACAGTTAGTGTTAACAAACAATTCCTTCACACGTATACCAGGTAAGAGGTGTATACTGCAGGTAAAACCAGTTCATGTATTAAGATGCTGACAGCCATATCACTGTCCAAACTAAGGCAATAGGGTAGTGTAGTAATACTTGTAAGGTACAGATAACAGCACTGACTAGGAAAGTAATGTGAACTACAGGAATATACTAGTTGTTAATTGACATCTTTCTCCCCTCCCCACCATGTCTCCAACAATGCATTAAATACCCACCTCAACTGGTATGTGATGACTCAACTGTTATGTTGGGACATATGTCCTATTGGTTGATAAATATTTCAATCTGTTTCTATGCATGTGCTATGTTGAAATACTCCAACATTGGTGGCATGGTGCCATCAATGTACCTGCATGCTGTTGTTATTACCACTGTGGTCCCATATATGCATGTGTTCCATTTGCTATACAACTGTTCCGTATCTGGTGTCTGAGTTATTGGGAATATCTATGCATGCTGTTATACCTAACCCTGGAATGTGCTGACTATTACTAACCCACATATGCTGATACACCATAAACACCATAACATGTATGGGAATGCGGGTCCCAGTGAACCCACCTATCCCACCTCAGTTGGCCATGGCACTGGGCACCAGCACATCTAGGGCCAACCCGGGACCTCCTCGTCCGTTAGTCCTGCACCACCTTCAGGTGGAACTGTCTCAGGGGATCAGGCTCACCCCCCCCACCATTGCCAGGTCTGGGTCGTGGTGCATAGAGAGTTCAATCAGCAGTTTGGAGATCTTCTACGCCAGATTGAGGGCTGTGTGTTGCGACTAGAGGGTCGGCCTGGCTCTCTGACTCAGCCCCCAGCACAGCCACCTTCGGGGCTGTGAAGGTGCAGTAGTAACTGCCCATGAGTGGGTATCTCAGTCCCACTGTTTCCACTAGGGGGCTCATGGGCTTCCGATTTCCCAACACCCCTCCCCATCAAGGTGTTTACCCCTCACATGTGTCATATACTGGCCCTGTATGCATCTAGTTTATCTCGTCTGTTAAATTACCCAACCTACCTCCCAAATATACTTACTATCCCTCCCCAACATCCCACTCTCACCTGAAAAAAAAAGGGAAATCTGTTCCAAAAAAAAAAATTTCGCCCCATACATAGCTGTCCATTTCACACGTGTCAACTGGACACATGTAATCTGGTCTAACTGGCATCACAACATATTACTGTTGTCCTCACCCCTCTCTCAGAGGTTTGAGTGTCCAAATCTACCTCCAAAGTCAGTGTATATGCACAGCTATTGCTGTAGAAGAAATGGGCAGCTATGGACCTTCCCTACACCCTCCTGCACATCCCTAGCTATTTTCCCCAATGTCTTTACCTCTTCATGCCCATTTTTCACCACTTTCCTATCAACCCATTTTTCTTTTCTTTTAAAGAAATTAGTGCGGGGGTAAGAGAGAGTAAGCATTTTTAAGCAGTAGTAAGCAGGTTTAAGCTTGTTTGCGCATGGCTAAGCAATGCCTACACAGGTTAAGCAATTGAGAAGCTAAATCAGTATAGGAAACTGTAACCGGAAGTTAGCAGTGCTTACCTCAGCAGAAACCTGCTCAAACCCGCTTACAATTGCTTAAAAGTACCTTCATCACTCTGTAGCCAATGGCCCTTGTTCTGTCCAGCAAAAAAATAAACAGACTTTGCAATGCTCAAACCTAGGACCCTGCACACCATAGCCAAAGTGATTTACCACTAGGCCATGTCAGATACACATAATCCTGATGTTTTCACAAACATATCATCCAGCCCAGTTATTCAACAGTACAGGAAATGTATTTCAACATGTAGATGTATGTGTGTGTGTATATGTATTAACATCTAAATAGATATAACATATCTATATATGTAGATATATATATATATATATATATATATATATATATATATATATATATATATATATATATAAACATATATACATATATATGCATGCATCTATAGATATATATGTCTACATCTTTATGTATATATATATATATATATATATATATATATATATATATATATATATACATATCTATCTATATACAGCAATATATATATATATATATATATATATATATATATATATATATATATATATACAGCAATATATATAGATGTAAGCATAATATATATATCTATATAGGTATAAACAGACATACATCTATAGATATAAAAGGGAACATAACAAAAACATATATGTCCACATGCACCATTAATGGGGTTGAGAGGGCCCAAACAACATACATCTTGTAAGTATAGATATTCCACCCCCCCACAGCCAAACAAGTCTGCCCTACAATACAATACCAACTGTTGCAGATCCCATTACCAGGACGTGACACAACATGAGCACAAAATGTTAACAGTATTCCATCCCACCTGTATGATGTCAGGCTGGTATCAGTAACATATGCAGTACAGTCTGGCTACCATAGGGAATGTACAATGTGGAAGCAATCAACATTCCTAGGATACATATACACAGACACATATATGCAGATACATGCATATAGATATATATACATATATATATATATATATATATATATATATATATATATATATATATATATATATATATATATATATATATATATATGTATACACACACATACACACACAGAGATATGTATAGGAAGATACATATGTAGAAGGTGCACACAATACGGAACAGCCACTATGCCTACAGGTGTCACCTTACCAACTGGACACTGTATGAGCCACCCAAACAAATGGCAATTGTTGCCTGCAACATATACCACAGAGAGGTCAAAGGATATAACACCACACACAGGTTTGCATACATGGGAAAGCTTTACTTGTGTACTATTGCAGTTTTATATGCCATGTCATATAGCTGTTTAGACACTGACATACATATAAACAGAGTAATGCAACTGTGAAACAGTTATATTAATACAGTAGTCTGGAAAGGTTTACATATGTTCCTGTTCAGGCCGAGGCCTGCAAGTAGTACAATAGTAAAGACAGACTTGGCCACAGGATACCAATCAATCAACAGTAAGTAATGCAGATGTATAGTCCAGCAGCTTCTATCTACACTCGGTACACAATCCCTAGGGGTAAAGACCTCAGTTGACACAATGGGACGTATCTGTTAAATAACAAGGCATAACTGACACCATCACACTCACAGTGCAGCTGTGCAGGAAGGTGTTGTGAGATTGTGGACCTGATGTCTGAATGAACCCCACATATAGGTATGCATATGTGTGTGTATACATATATATATATATATATATATATATATATATATATATATATATATATATATATCTAAATGTATGTCCACAAATATACAGATACCCATGTGTAGACATATATATGACCACATATATACATCATATATATCTATACATATATAGATACATACCTATATGCCCATGTCTACATATAGACAAACACACACACAAACATATATGTATGTAAATACATGTCCCCTATATTACCACCACAGTGCTGCATGCTATGTGCGAGGAAACAGCACACATAGCAATACACACAGATATCTACAGCTGTCAGTGTGTGCAACATGGACAGGTATGTCACATGTGAACCCCTTGTTGGGACCACATTGCCCTTGTCTGTGAAGTATGGAATGGGAATATGGGGAAGTATGGCAGGTATAGTTGTGGAGGTGGTCAGGGTTGGTAGATATAGAGGACAGCCTACAGGGTGGTATGTGACACATGTGGTGGGTAAACACCCTGGATGGTGTGTGTGGTCTGTGATGTGGATGTGCCATGGGCCCCAATATGGACACAATGGAACAAGCCTCCCACCCACCGCTACTCACAACAGCAGTCCACATCCCAAAGGTGCCTGGCCTGGAGGCTGAGCAGGAGGAGCATGTGGGCCCTGTGAATGTGTACTGGGTGCCTCAAGGTGATGTAGCACATCCTACATGTATCTGTGGAGCCCGTTATGGAACAGACTCTGGACCTGACCTCAGGGGACAGGAACATATCTGTGTATGCCCCCAGGGGGGGACAACATCCTCTGAGTTGGTTCCACCTGACGGTATTGCTGGACCAGTACATGAGCAGGCCCCAGGGTGGGTCACACATGTGATGTGGCCTGGTAACATGGGCAGATGAGTTTGGAGAGGTGGTTCTGCTGGCCAATAGTACATATATATATATATATATGCTATTGTGTCACTGTTATAGAGCATATGTCAGTGGTAATAGTCTAGACAATCCCAGAACATGTCCAACAGCATGCATGGATAACCCCAATAATGCAGAATATCAGATGTGCAGCAAACACATAGCAAGCATACCACAGGCATGTATGGAATCATTGTGGCCCTGAAAATGGCATGTAGGTGAATAGTGTGTAGCAGGTCAGCAATGATAGTGTCCACACAGGGAACATGGCTACTAACACATTGCACAAAGCGTGGTACAGTACAATATCTGCCCCACTGGTAGGTATGCTATAGCCATACCTATTGAGTTGTGTGTACAGTTTGTTGTCACTGATATGTTGGGGAGGTGATAGGTGATGTGTATTAAGAACTGTGGTAACCTTGCTGCATGACCTGCTCACACCTGTGTCCATCTTTATGTCTTTCAGGCACAATGTCCCATGGAAGGCTGCCAGTGTACACTGCAGCTGAAAATGACATTCTGCTGAATGATCTCATACAGCACTACACAGTCTTGTTTGGCCAGGCCACCCATGATCAGCAGGAGTGGACCACCCTGTGGACCGACCTAGTCCACAGGGTCAATGATGTTGGACTGCACAACCGCAGTTATGAGCAGGTCCGGCATCATTGTTCTGACCTGCTTCGCAATACCCATCAGCGTGCTGCAGCAGCCCAGGGGGATCACTGCACCACAGGGGGGGGCCATGCCATCCATCGCCCCCTGACATGTGTGCAGGAGATCCTAGCCAGCCTCTTGTCACCTGTCTGTCTGCACAGCCACCAACTGCCAGACACCTTTGTGGATGTGTATGCCATCCACACACCGGCCGGGGAGCGTGCAGGTAAGGCCACAGGGCACATCAGTAGACCACTGTTGCGTATACATTCTCATTGGTACAGGTAGGCCATGCATATCTGACATGTCATAGATATATTTTGTTGCTGCATAGTAGTGATGAACAGATGTGCATATGTGGTAGTATTGTGGGCATGTACTGTTGATGTATTGTAATGCTGCACCCACCCTGTAGCAATCCACAGGTGTGGCCACTGACTTTGCATCTCTCACCATCTTATGTAGGCCCCACCGGTATACCAACAAGGCAGCAGCCTGTAGCTGGTGAGTATGGTTAAGTAGATGCTTGCCAATACACTGGGCATGTAATGGTGATGGTATATTCCATGCACACATCTACCACACCTACCCAGAATGCATGCTGCACATGTGCACGTATTGTTGCTGTTAAATGCACAGCATCACAGGGGTGACCATGATGGGGTATTGGAAGGGTATGTCAGACACCTGCATGATAACTAACATCCTGTCATTGCGGAATGTCTCCACAGTGAGTAACATAATGGTGGGAGACATGGCCTACAGTAGGGACATGTTTGGAACAACACCCATATACAGTGCAACACCAGTGTATATACCTGTAGGACAATGGCAACTGTTGCAGAGTTACACTATGGCATAAGGCATTACTGCGGTCCACATTATCAGCTGGGACTAGGCTGTAACATGTGGTGTTCAGTGTATGGGACACTGCAAAGTGACACACATGTGTAGGCCTTACTTGTCATGCATCTGCAAAAAGGCTGAAGGAGGGGGGTTGTCAGCATGACACATCAGTGCACTGCAGCAGATGCTAAGAATGGCTATATCTGCACATAGTCAGGTTCAGGAACGTTGGCAGAAGTAACCATACCCCCACAGCAATAGTGATGACAGTGTGTGAACATCAAGGGATGTGCACATGAGTAGACCTTGCAATTATGCAGACTAGGTGGACATGTGTAGGGCAGACTGAACATACACTGGCAAATGCAGATGGCCCACGCTAGTATACCCCTGCCAGGAGTACTGACTGCTGTAGTACACATAACAACAGGTGCGACAAACAGTCATGATAAGGGTGTGCACACATATGCCCACATGGAGTGTATGCATCGCGGTCAGCATCCGCACACCTAACACATTCTGTAGACACTGCATGTGAAAGTACAGGACATATGTCACATATCGGGCTCATGTACTGTTAAGATATGCGGTGATGTGGTCCCATGGCAGATCAAGGATGGGTGCGTCATATCAATAAGAGTGTGTACACCCCCCATAGTCATGGTATGCTCTGATGGTTGTCAGTGTAAGAGTTCTGGATTAGTCATACATGGTCTGTTGATGTTGAGAGCTGTAAATCAGACATCAGGCATTCACAAATGACATCTGTCCACATATCATCCCAGGTATGTGTTGCTGAAAAGCATAGGGGCTGTGAGCATTAACGCTGACATAACTGACACAGTACTACACATTCAGATGGGTTGTACACCTGTGAGGTGTGGTGCACAGTACATTGCAGGGTGCAGAACAGGTGCACAGCAATATTGTGTACATGGGTGCAGTGATATCCAGGGGAAGGGGCATCACGTAGTGACAAAGCACATGCATCACATATATGTTACATTATACTGTTGCTAGTATAGATTGACTATAGCTGCACTGCATGATGTTGTGTACCATATATTATTCATGTTGACCGATAGGTAATAGGAGTACTGTGTGTACTATCATTATGCAACCTCACCTGTGTGTGTGTGTGTGTGTGTGTGTGTGTGTGTGTGTGTGTGTGTGTGTGTGTGTGTGTGTGTGCATCCTGGTGGGTAGTTAGTTTGTCTGTAGGGTCACTCTGGTGAAGTGGAGCGAGATTTAATCATGTAAGATGCATGTGTGTGTGTTTGTGTGGGTGGCCATGTATGCACATGTGTGAATGTGGGGTGTTCATACAGCAGTACCTCCCTTTGGGATCATGCAGTACATGGACATGGACTACCACATTACACACTGGGAATACTTGTCATGTATGTAATCACAGGACAGCTGATAGTATAATAAGGTCTGTAGCATGGAACAGGCATTGAGAGGAAAGGTAGACACCAGGTATACCCTTAATATCGCATTCAGCAGAAAGGTGACCTACAACCCACATATGCAGCACTACAGATGCATTGGGGAACTATTAGTCAACACCAGGGAGTGTAGCCATATATTACAGTTGTCACATGATAGGCTGATTGAGCAGCATATCTGGCAAGTACTGAGCAATACATACACATGACACACCAGTGCGTGATATTATGGAGTGAACATAGTAGCTCACACATGTAGGGGCCATGCCCATGATGTCTGGACATACACACAGTGAACACTGAATGACAGCAGTGAGACCATGTAAAAGTGCTACTCACAGGTAAATTAGGTAATATAGTAACAGGACTTGTGTTGTTATCATGTGTCTAGGCATTTAGAGGACTGATATGTTAATGAGTGGTATCAATGTATGTATGTTACCAAGCATGATGCAGGATGGGGAACACATGGAAATATACGTGGGGCTGTCTGTAAAGTCACAGACAGGTAGTAGGTATTACGGTGGTGTGTGTGTGTGTGTGTGTGTGTGTGTGTGTGTGTGTGTGTGTACTGGTAGGCAATGCTGTACAGGTTTTAAAGTGCGTTTATTGTTTTCCCTCACGGGTGGTGAGGTAGGTCAGGGTCCTTCCTGCATGCACTCTGATGGTGTCCATACAGACACTGAAGATGATGATAGTACTATTGAGGCACAGGTGGGGTTGACAGTGCCATCATTTGACATCATCCTTGTAACCACCCCAACACCACACACAGTTTCAGTGCCCATACATACCCCATCACCAGTGGCCAAAGCGGAGGGACAGCTTGTGTTTGGTGGCTGTGCACAGGAAAGAGTGGTAACTATGCCTATTGTGTCTGGTCACAGCATGCATAGCCAGATGTCTGGCAGGGCACCACATAGGCAGATGTCCCAGGGTGCTTGTAGTAGAACCACTGGACATCATGCCCCTGGCAGAGGTGACATAGCTGGTACCAGCAGGCGCATGTTTTAGGCTGTCATGGCAGCACAGGCATGTATAGAATGTTACACCAGACAGGGCCTGAGGCTGCAGAGGGCTGCTCTCACATCTGCAAGTGACAATGCCCATGAACTGGCTGGTGCCATCCATGCATCAACTGAGTTCATGGATAGATGGTCTGGTGAGATGATGGCCCTCATCGACCGGTTTCTGTCCATGCTTGAACGTGTGGTGGGAGTGCGGTGATGGCTGCGTGGACATAGGCCAGCAACCCCAACAGCTGGCAGTCAACGTGGACGTGCTAGGACACCAAGGGGCTCCCATAGTGGCAGTAGCAGCACCAGCACTGCTGGGGGGTGCTGTCGACACCACACCACAGCAGGCCATGAGTACATGGTCCTGGCCAGTCTCAGGAGGGACCTGGTACCAGCAGACATTTGTCATCATCAGGTGTGAGTAGCACATTGAGGCCTGTACCTGGACATGCCCATGGAACCCCTGGTAGGCATAGTCCACATGTCTGTGGCTGGGGGCAGTGAACTGCACACCCTGCCAGGTATGGTCTGCAGCTGTCCATAAACACCTGTATAGGGCAGCCACATGGCAGAACTGTGTGCATGCATACCCACACACTATACAAACAAACCAAGGGCAACCCCATACCTACACACACCACATCACCATGCCCAGTTCACCTCAGTACACCCCTCACCCACACACATGGTGTCAAATGTATGGCCCACCCTCAGCCTCTGGCAAAACAACAACACACCCTGTGCATATGAGGATACCTGTGCCACATCCCTGTCATCCATACCATCAATGCAGGTACAGGGTAATATGGTTTTGATGCACATGGTAACTGTACTACAGTGTACCACAGTACTGCAGTGTAACATGTTGTAAGGAGTAACATGTAATGCATATATATCCGGTAGTGTAGCCATCCAGAAATGATGCGTTATAGCTGTTAGCAACACTGGTTGATCATGGTCTCTTTAATGTTATCCATTTGTGTTGTAGGTGTACATGTGTCAGCTCGAAGATGGTCAGCAGTCATATTCCATAACGGGGTATGGCACGGTGGTGACACAATGGCTGTGACATATCGGGGGTACAGTTGAACACATGTCACAGGTTTGTATAACAGTTACTGCCTGTGCTGAATGGACAGGTGACCCGCTGGGGCGTGTATAATCTGCAACCTGATGTGGACCCATCCACATATACACACACTGTTACTTGGCAATGCTAGGACTAGATCCCTACCTAGGTATGTAGTGATACTGAAGTGCATGGCTTCCATTGCACACACCACAAAACATTTAGGGTGAAGCATGTCCCAGGTTACATGTTACATGCAGAACATCCCCAGACATGTACAGTATGCTAATGGGGGATGTAATGAGTGGTTATGGACAATACATAGTGTGACATACCTTCTTATACACATTAACAGACACATAACAGGCAGACACACATCTGAGAGACCAGGGCCTATCTCTGCTAACTAACTTGACCGTGTGTCTAATGTGTTACAGGTAGACTGCACACAGCACATGCATACTTGGCCTGGATTGTGGTATCAGTTACCTGTATGGTTGATGGTGACAGTGGTAACCATAATGTGGTACATGGGACATATACCGGGTGTACATTGGTGTACTGACAGTGTACACACCACCCATATCCCCCAGTGGATATTGTACACCCTGAAACTCATGATGACACTATGATATACCCACCATCACATATTGGCCATGAGTGAGATACAACCCATTGCAGATCCCAACAGTGGTACTACAGGGATATGCATCTAATGCAAATGCCACATGCATAGCAGTGTGTTGCATTGTCATGCCTCACCTATGGGCACCAACAACACTATCTGTACTACTGTGTGGCAATGGTTATTGTAATAGGAGTATTGGCCTTGGAATGCTGTACCATACAGATAAACGGACATGCACACATACAAACACTTGCCAGAACATAATGGGTATCCCATGCCTATCAATCCATTTGTACAACACTGTTGTGATGGTACTGCAAAGCTCAAGTAGCTGGTATGGAGCGGAGCTTAACAGGTTACATGTAATGTCCCATACAGCAGCAGCCACATCTGACTATGGAAATGGGTGTTGTGGTGGTTTTGAAGGCCCTCATGGAATTCTCACGTACAGGTGTGCTAACACACATTCACCGCTATACACAGTCATGCACATGTATACATGTATCAGTACTGGGGTGCATCTCTGCAGGTGGTCATAGCTGTGTACCTAGCTATTGTCCAAGGAGAGATGGGTTGTGATGGGGTTGTGTGTACAGTGGTATCCTGCCAGCTGCCATGTGGCAGCAGGTAAGCTATCAATAGGCACTACTGTGATGACCCTCAGGGTAGAAGTAACATGCATCAGCCATTCCGACAGGAGCCTCCTGCACATGGCCACTGAGGTGATCAAGTTGACATGCATGCAACCTGCATTACATCACATAGTTAGTGTCTGTGATGGAGACCTGTACCCAAGCATGTTTAGTTGACTGTGGTAGTGTAGTGGAGGTACCAGTGGCATGTAATGCATACAGGGTGTTATCTCCAATATGTGCCAGTTCTTACACAGCTGGACAGACATGTCAGTGTCAGTCAAGCTTAGGATGCCTGTACATATCCTAGCAAGATACCTGCCATCTGCTCATCTGTACAGAGATTGACAGTTATCAGCTTGGAAAGTAGCTATGCAGTAGGATGAATGTGTTGACAGATAGACATTTGACAACAATATGTATGCCATAACTACATGTCAGGAGCCCTTGCTTTCATGTGCTGAACAGTCTACAGTTACGTTCCTCATGTCGGATCATTACACAGTAGGGGTTATATACTGTGACAAAGCTTAAACACCAGGGATACAACAGGGAGGCCTCAGAGTCCAGCTATGCCTGCAGGTGTGCCAGTTGTCAGTACTACATTTAGCACTCTACTCTTGCATGGGAAGGCATCGTCAACAGTAGTACTGCCACGATACACAACATGCCAGTGTGAAAGCACGTACCCTGGGCTACTACCCCTGTATGTAACAACGTCACATGGATAACAGTGCTGTACAGGCCTCATATACATCTGTGTCCCAGACATGACACTCATACCCCTTGCTACTGTAATGACAGCACATAAGCCCATGTATTGTACATGGAATTACATACACTTATTACAGATGTCATTGCCCTGCTATGTTATCAGACTGGGTGGTGTGAGCTGGCTATCAGGGCTACACCATGCTTAGCAGGTATCAACATTGCTGCAATATAACAGCTTAGCAGATTTGTGCACTGGTAAGTGAAGCCCACATGGTGTAAGTGCCCATACGTTTAACCATACCTTAGTACCGCTTAGCTTCACGCAAACCCGCTTAAAGCTGCTCAAATCTGCCTTAACCACTCTGTATCTGACAGCCCTTGCTCTGACCAGCAACAAAATGAACAGCCCTTGCAGATCTTGAACCCAGGACCCTGTACACTAAAGCACAACACTTATACCACTACGTCATGACCACTGTGAAGACAGCTATTGTTCTTCCAAGATATCTGTCAAGAAACATATTGATTAGTATTGAACAATTGCCTTTACTTCCACAATTGTGTAGTACTTGTTATTAATATGACTGTTGCATCACATATATTGTTTTAACATAAAGTACTCTTAGCAGATACATATGGTGAGATACATCTGGGAGAGTATACACAACCGTGAGGTTTACACATGACAGGAATATGGATATATACATATAATAGGTTGATATATGTCTACATGTACATACACGTATATTCATACATATATCTGTATACACATCTGTATAGTGCAACATATATATGGGCAAGTGTACATATCTTTGTATGTACATATATATATATATATATATATATATATATATATATGTGTGTGTGTGTGTGTGTGTGTGTAGATATATGTATATGTAGATATATGTATATATAGCTATATATGTATGCACATTCTATGTGTACAGATATGCCTATTTATGTAGATATATATGTAGATATCTATAGCTATATGTGCATACATATCTATTCTGATATACCTATTACTGTCAATATATATGTAGATATCCATAAGTATATGTGTATATGTATCTCTGTATATGTGTAGACATATATTGCTGTATATGTATATATCTGAGTGTATATATATATATATATATATATATATATATATATATATATATATATATATATATATATATATATATATATATATATATATATATATATATATATATATATATATATATATATATATATATATATATATATATATATATATATATATATATATATATGTGTGTGTGTGTGTGTATATATACATATCCAGCTATGTATGTGGATATGTATATATGTATATATGTATATAGATATATGGCTAATTATATAGACATTTATGCCCACCATATGTCCTGACCATGGAGTGGAGCCCTACCTCAGCCCCAATAGTCCCAAGCTCGTAGTGCAAGGGGATGTCAGGTATGTAGTGCAGGTATATATGTAGACTATTGCTACTGTGATAGGGGTTATCTTCACAGTCATTTGGTGAGTGGGAGGTCACATCTACTTTTAACATGTGTGCCATTGGCTACTGACAGACATCCTAAGGACATCATAGTACCGTACCACTGCTAGCACAGCAATGATCCTGTGGACTACAGCAGAGATATGGCCAATAAATGTGGACAGTCTGACACACTATGGTCAGTCCAGAGGTATACACATAACCCCTTAGTGCAAGACAGGTGGACCAAGCCTGACAATGTGGATGTTAGCCATGTAGATGGGTATATCATGTAAATACTGGTATACATTTGCCCCCATAGGTTATGCATTCAGCCACCCCTGTCTATCCTGACACATAATAACCTTTGGTACAGGGGTGCCATGGCCACATACTACCCACTAGTTAGTGACATACATCTGTACAGCATCCCACTGCTTTATCTGACATACATGACTGTTATGGTGACCTTGCAGCAGTACATCTGGCAAGTATCTGGACATAACATCACACTGGGTAAGTACACTAAGCTGCTAGGCATGTAACAAAGCACTGTGCAGGCTACAGGCAGACTGCCACAACACTGGCCTACATTTCTTATGGGGGACTGCACATGTACCCGCATATATAGCAGGCTTTACAGGCATGTCATAGCACAGAGTAACGGACACCTGTGTGAAAGTGCATAACCCCAACCAATGTGAACACAGCCACAGCCACATATGGTAGCTAGTGTAATATTACAGTATATGTACTATCTGATCAACACCATTCTCATATGTGCCACTCACACACTAACCCTACATATACTGGGCCACTAGACAGTGTGGTCGAATGCCTGTCTATGGTATGGGACATGTGTGTGTTTGGCCCTACAAACATGTAAGCTGATAGGTTAACATACAGTGGAGCAGCATGTGACATCAGATAGAACAGGACCAAGGACAATGACATCTATCACAGTCTGTACATAGGCCAAGGTACATATTCACAATACACACACTGTCGACAATCACCATAAGTACACAGATCTCAGTACTGTACACACAACCACAGAATGCTCAGGTTATGTTCTCAAAGAGAACCCCTACTATACATAACATGTGTTGCAGTCTGATATCTCACTGGCTTGTTATCAGATATGATGTCAATAAATTATGGCATACAGGACATATGCACCTCTTATTGCATGACACAGGTACACAGGTTGACAGGGTTTTGGCTGGAGGCACAAATACAGGGCCAATATTGTCATGTTACTGTGATAACTTCATACATTTACTGTTGTAACAGGGTTTGTCACAACATATGTCCTATGAGGGATATGAGGTCAGTAACTCTCATGTTTGTCACCATGTACTGAATGCAATTCCCACATTATGCTTCTGCAGTTCACAGATAGGTGCTCTGTGAGTAACACAAGAAACAAAAGTCACCACACACTGCCCAGTATTCAGATGACCCTACATATGGGCTTTCATCAGAAACATAGCACTGTCATGACAGGTATTAAAACATGTAGACCAGCCATATCCACGCACACCCTGTTAAACCAACATTACCCCAAATGCAGAATAGCAACACTTACATTCTGTAGTCATGTCAGGCACATCCCTCTCCTATGTTTTGGCCTGTTTCCACAGTGTATGTTGTTAGAGGTAAATCCCCAATCCAAACAACAGATCTAGGTTCTGCTCACAGTGAATGAAAAGGTCCAACACCAACATGATGTTCCTAGATATTGGAGTGTGTTTTCATGCAACTGACTATGGGAATGTCACCACAGCTGTTCCACATGCAATCAGCTAGAGGAGGACTGCAATTCATGCAGAGGCCATCAGCTGATCATGAGCATCACTTACAAAACACATGCTGCTGCCTAAGCAAAGCAGGTGTAGGTCTCCACATTCACCAGAGAGGGAGTGAGAGAGGCAGACAGAGGCAAAGATAAGTCAGGGAGGGGGTGGGAGAGTAAAACCTAAGCATGTTTGTGTCACACACCTACCAGTACAGGGTAACAAACTCCTAACTGACTATGTATTGTTATCACATGTCTATGCAGTTATTGGCTGCGCCACATAGGTTACATGTTGAGGACCTCGCCAAACGTATATGTGATGGTGAGTGACATCTGCAACAGTGATATGATAGCTGTACATTAGGTGTAGTACACGTGCCTTTCTGCATGAACAGGTGTCAGCATCAACACAGCCACACTTTCTCAGACACATTGACACACTTGGAAGGGTCAGGCATACACCTCCTCACTAGTTAGTTTGCCACAATTTAGTACTGTGCAGGTATCACATGCACCACAGGGGTTATCCGGAGGTTATATGAGCAAAGGACATGTGGAGGTGTCTGTTATCAGACAGCATGCTTCAGTATGCCAATGGGGGTTGTAGTGAATGTGAATGTAGTCAAAGGCATCATACACCACACACACAGCCACAGGGTGCCAGTACTGACATGCATGGGTGCATTGCTTCACGGTTGTGTAGTGGTTGACTGTGCCAGATGGCTATACAAGGCTAGGTGATGGGTATACCTTGGCATCAGGCCACATGACAATGGTCTGCAGTGTGGCTCAGGGGTGTAGTGTCTGGATTGGCCCACACAGGTGGGCAATGTATTCACCATCCAGTCACCTGGGTAACTATTGTGTGTGGCCATTGCTGTGCATTGCTTGTCATGTATGTGTTCATTAGTCCATGACATGGACGGTGTCTGTGATGTGCACATGTCCCACATGCATGTACAGTGATATGTGGAACTGTACCTGGAGTGTCTGGCCCATGTTGTGCGCACAGATTGCTATCATCAGATGTGCCAGTCCTGGCCTCATGTGGTGGGAACTGTTAATGGACAGCAGGTTGACCATGCACCTACATTTATAGCATGATACAGGTATTCCCTGGTATCAGTGGCATCTGTCCATACAGGGCATGTGTTTAAGGCATGGTATGTCCTTTGTGGGACACATTTGATGGCACCACAGGTGTTGCAGGTGTCCAGTGGGGAACACAGTGATGGTGCACTGTCTGCATGTACGTGCCTATTGTACAGATGGACAGGGTACCATGCCCTCTGTAGTCCACTGCAATCACACCATGGTTACTATCTGTGGCCAATATGCAGGGTACTACCAACATAGTGGGTGTTGCCTAGGCAAGTGTGTTTGTGCATGCAACATGGGTTGAGAGTGTTCTCTGGGTAATACATGAGTTTCTAACTTTGTTAGCCAGGCCTTGATGTCACATGTAGGGGTATGGGTTGGCACCCCAGCCTCTCAGCTATTTCACATCTGTTATCCCTGTAAGGTGGAGATTGTGACATACAATAGGGCCACTATAAAAGAAATTTGCAAAACCCACTCCACAATGAGTCCAGTTGTTACACACTCACAGCCACCTCTGCACAGGATACAAATGACAAAGACAGACACACACACCTGCCATGTCTGGGATTAGAGCTCCTACCTAACTAGTTTATTACACTACAGCATTACGCAGTTATAGGATGCATCACAGAGATTACTGGGCTGCATCTTTCCCAAAGGTGCATTTACAGTGAATGACATCAGCAGCCTTGCCAAAGTAGGGCGTTTGATCTGTAGTTAGTGTGACTAGCCTAAAATGCATTGCTCCCTACACAAACAAAGGAACACACACATCCACACTTGCCATGTGTGGGAATATAACCCCTACCAGAGAACTATATCACATTTCAGCATTACACTGCTATAGGACATGCCATGGAGATTACTGAGCTACACCTTTCCCAAAGGTGTATTTCACAGTGAATGACATCAGCAGCCTTGCCAAAGTCGGGCATTTTAATTGTAGTGAGTGTGACTAGCCTAAAAAGCATTGTTCCCTACACAGACTGAGAGACACACACACAGTTGCCATGTCTGGGATTAGAACACCTACCTAATTAGTTTATCACACTACAGTATTACACAGTTATAGGACACGCCACAGAGATTACTGGGTTACACTTTTTCCAAAGGTGCATTTCACAGTGAATGACATCAGCAGCCTTGCCAAAGTAGGGCATTTGAATTGTACTGAGTGTGACTAGCCTAAAAAGCATTGCTCCCTACACAGACAAAGAAACACAAATGCACAGTTGCCATGTCTGCGATTAGAACTCCTACTTACCTAGTTTATCACACTGCAGCATTACGCAGTTATAGGATGCGCCACAGACATTACTGTGTGACACTTTTCCCAAAGGTGTATTTCACAGTGAATGACATCAGCAGCCTTGCCAAAGTAGAGCATTTGAATTGTAGTGAGGTTGACTAGCCTAGAATGCATTACCCCCTACACAGACAGAGACACACACACATGCAAACATACACACACAGTTGCCATGTCTGGTATTAAAACTCCTACCTAACTAGTTTATCACACTACGGCATTACGCAGGTATAGGATGCACCATGGAGATTACTGGATTAGACATTTCCCAAAGGTGTATTTCACAGTGAATGACATCAGCAGCCCTGCCAAAGTAGGGCATTTGAATTGTACTGAGTGTGACTAGCCTAAAAAAGCATTGCTCCCTACACAGACAGAGACACACAAACACACAGTTGCCATGTCTGGAATTAGAACTCCTACTTAACTAGTTTATTACACTACAACATTATGCAGTTATGGGATGCACCACAAAGACTACTGGACTGCATCTTTCCCAGTGGTGTATTTCACAGTGAATGACATCAGCAGCCTTGCCAAATTAGGGCATTTGAATTGTAGTGAGTTTCACTAGCCTTAAAAGCATTGCTCCTTACACAGACAGAGACATGCAAACACAGTTGCCATCTCGGGGATTAGAACTCTTACCTAAGCAGTTTATCACACCAGCATTACACAGTTATAGGATATGCCACAGAGATTACTGGGCTACACCTTTCCCAAAGGTGTATTTCACAGTGAATAACATCAGTAGCCTTGCCAAAGTAAGGCCTTTGAATTGTAATGAGGTTCACTAACCTAAAAAGCATTGCTCCCTACACAGAGAGAGACATGCACACACAAACACAGTTGCCATTTTGGGGATTAGAAGTCTTACCTAAGCAGTTTATCACACTTCGGCATTACACAGTTATAGGACATGCCACAGAGATGACTGGGCTACACCTTTCCCAAAGGTGTATTTCACAGTGAATGACATCAGTAGCCTTGCCAAAGTAGGACATTTAAATTGTAGTGAGTTTGACTAGCCTAAAAAGCATTGATCTCTATACAGACAGAGACACACACAAACACAATTGCCAGGTTTGGAATTAGAACTCCTACCTAACTAGGTTATCACACTACATCATTACACAGTTTTAGGAAGCACCACAGAAATTACTGGGCTACTGCATTCCCAAAGGTGTATTTTAAAGTAGATGACATCAGCAGGCTTGTCATAGTATGGCTATGGGGAGGGCAGTGTGTGTGCATGGACCATAAACCATTCATCTAAAGGCAGACACACCACATGCAGGCACATGCAGGGTTATATTCCGCAGGTACGTGTATACAGCTGCTAGATGACTACTGCCTTGTACAGTCATGTTGCACAGCTAGCACTTGCACCACATAGTCTGTAATGCCGACGGATACCAGTGGCTAATTTCTACAGTGAGTGACATTTACACATCATGTGGTTGTAGCCATTTGGCTTTGTGTTGGGTGGGACAGGCTTCATGATGGATGGCTCTTTGTCACTGTCACTCTCTTCCACACATCTATGTATGTCTACTTTTGGCTTGTTATAGTGTGTTGTCCTTGGATATATTTCTGTATTCCTATCCAATGTGTGTGCAAAGCATGACTGGTGCATACTGAGGAGTGTATGCACTAACATCTGCAACTGTCAGATATGCATGGTTCACTATTGTTTGCAGACTTGGGCTTCATTTAAGTGTGTGAGCATGTCCAGTATGACCTTTCAGTATGTTGTTGTCTGACATTGCCTTTATTTCTCTAGGTGGGTGAACATGCCCAGTATGCCTTCTGTATTGAATGTGTGGATCCATTCCAGGTAGTTTGTACTCTAGTGCAGACCTTTGTGTTGTACACCTACAGGTAGCAAATTGTTTCTGCAGGGTATCCGTAGATCATTTGGCAATATGGGGACAAACTGTGGAGGGGATAGTGTGTACTGTAGGTGATTGTGTCTGTGCTGCTTCTGTTACATGGTGCTGGTGTTAGCAGAGATATTCAGACATGTGTGTTGTTACACACTGCGATGTTTTATGTCCTCAAGTACTGTCAGGTGGACATTCTTGCTCACAGTGATGTCATGGGGGACAAGGGTGACTGCAGCTGTGTCCGGTATTGTGGGCAGATGCCTACATATTCATGGTAAGTTATGCCATTCTGGAGGGGGAGCTGCAGACACTTGCTGCTGGGTCTGTGTATCTGGTTCAGCACCTTGGTACAGTGCTGGCAGAGGTTCCCATACTAGTACATCCATCAACATGACTGTATGGCCTTATCTTGCTGTGGCAATACCTCACAGCTGTACAGATTCACATAAGTTACCCCCAGGCAGGGGTCATAAGTCAGGACATTACCCTATTGTGGTGTATGGGCAAGTTTGTAGCCACTAATTTATGTGTTTGCAGCCAGGGATAGTATGTGCACACAGCTGTGTGTCAGATCTTGCACATTCTATGCTGCCGATGCTCCCACCCCCCCCTCTATTATTCTGTCCTCTTCCATACACTATGCATACATTCTCTGATACTTTCACTAAGGTTATCACCTCATCACAGCTGTGTTTTGGTGTTGGTCCACAGTTCATGCAGTGGGACATGGTGGACATGTTACTGTGGTTTGTCCACATGGCCTTGCATATGGCTTATGTGGAGTGTGTTATGTTCTTATTTGGGTGTCCATGACATAACATGCATTGGCAGTAAATGTGAGAAACAGGCCTTTGGCAGAGGTCTATAGGCCATTTGGTGTTGATGCGGGCCAGCTGTGGCAGGCCATTGCATTCTGTCAGTCTTACAGTCTCAGGCCGCCATACAGTATATTCCCCTGGGGTGACAGGGTAGGTGTGCTAGGTGTTCATGCCATTACTTTCTATCAGTCTTGATCAGGTGGTGTGGATGCTGGCAGGGTGCTACCTACAGCTAGGGACACACCTGCATGGGACACCTGCATTGCATGCTGCATTCTTTCACTATTGGCATATACAGGTGGGGTCATATTGTACCCATTCCCAACAGCAGGGATACGACCAGAGAGGTACCTGTGGGTGGTGTTTTAGTGAGCTGGGTGCATGTGTAATATGGAGACTACTTGCATCTGATGTACAGATATGCATGGGGCATTCCAGTTATGCTGGCACAAGTGCAGGTACATCAGCTGTTTCCCAGTACATCAGTCCTACCACCTTTGTGATCTGCAAGTGTTCAGCCAGACGACGCAGGTATCCCCTACTACAGGCCCAGATAATGTGATGCATACCTGTATGTACAATTCCAAGGGTGTGTCCATTTCACAGTTACACATTATATACTGTACATCTGGGGTACTTTCCTTGTGTACTGCTTGTATATCTAGCCCAACAGCCATGCCATGTCAATCTTTTAGATGGTGACATATAGTACCACCATACATTTACAATGGCTTACTGCTAGCATGTGTTATAGTGGTAGGAATTGTCTTTGGCACTGCAGTTGTGAGGACTTGGCCCTGTCATCAGCAGTAGTGAGCAATGGCCACCAGGTCATACCTCAACAAGCATACATACTGACCACTCCCATACAATATGAAACACACACCATCCTAACACACACAAACCTGCATATTGTGCAAATGTTACAATCTAGTCTGCTACCTTGGCCACCTCTGGGCATCTGTGCTCCACTGGTATTATACCTACACATACATGTTACTACATTTCTACATATGACTGGGGTGGCACACCTGACTGTTACTACGTGTCTATATAGGATTGGGGGGCACACCTGACTGTTACTACATGTCTATATAGGCTGTGGGGGGGCACACCTGACTGTTTCTACATTGCTACACAGGATTCGGGGAGGGGGCACACTTGACACTTGTACACATTTGTTATGACTGCACAGGTATGTCAGGTACTCTATTTCATTCTGTTCTCAACCTATCATGCTGACTAGAGGCATGTCAGTGTACTACAGGTCTTACGTTTGATTGACCTACATATTACCTTCTGACTTCCTACCCTTCAGAACTAACATCCCACTGTTTGACCTGATGTAGTCTGTCTGTGTAGGCCTGGGGGGAGGTTACCCATAGGCATCATTCAGTGGCCTTAGCACAGCCTTTGTTTGTGATTGTCTACACCTGTCCTGCTGGCTGTGACTGTTGTTGGGTATGTGAACCTCCCTGACTGGCATGTGTCTGTCATATGGACACACATATGGCCCAGTACATTTCCTACAGTGGGTTTTGTCACCATGTGTAGTACTGGCTACTATGGTGACACCCGTATTTGTAACAGATCTCATGCTGCCACTAGAGGTGTCTACTATCTGCTGGCATCCCATTCAGCCACCCGATTCCCTTGCATGCTCACATCCATACCACAGACACAAGTAACAACCAATACTACTCCAATCAGCCATCGGTAAGTGGAGTGACTTACCTTGTGGGTGTGCCAGTATTGAGGATGGTGCTGTGGGCCACCTATGTCGGATGCACATAGTACACTCCCTATACATGGTTGAACACAGGTAGTGTCATGTTTGGCATCCCTTTTACTGTATGTGCGAGTCAGAGAGAGGTGTCATTCCCTGGATCCCTACTGTGTCAGTGTATGTGCTATGCATTGCCTCTTTGTCAAGGCCATGGCATACTGAGCATGCCTCCATCTGCCTACTGGGGCAGGCTCAGGTTGTTCCTCCTCTGAGTCACTCTGTGCCTGTGCAGGCCTTGGCATTGGTGGGGTCTGTGTGGCCCTGCTCTGTGCTCTTTCTGCTGGAGCTGTTTTTGTTGGATCATATTTTGTAGCATGGTACATATGATAACAATTCGGGTACATGTAGTTGGTGAGTACTGCAAGGCTCCACCGGATGTGTCCAGGCACTGGAACCATGACTTCAGCATCCCAAACACATGCTCTATTATGATTCTGGTCTGTGTGTGCCTCATTATGGTGGTTTTGTTCGGGAGTGTGTGCATTTTGGATGGGTGTCATCAGCCATGGCCCCAGTGTGTAACCAGTATCTCCCACTAGGTCACCATAAGGGATGTCCCTACTGGCAAATCTCTGGTACAGCTGCATCAGATGCCAGATGTGTGAATCGTGATAGCTTCCAGGGCAGCCAGCACACACATTCATTATAATGCCCTAGGCATCGCACAAGACCTGGCAGTTGATGGAGGGGGGAGGCCCTTGCTGTTGATGTAGACCCTACCCCGCTCACCGGGTGGTACTTTGATGCATATGCACGTGCAGTCTATAGCACCCACCACCTCAGGGTATTCTGCTATTTGGTGGAAGAGACGCATATTGCTGGCCAACACCTCACGGGTGTTGAGGAAATATAAGTGCTCACCAGCATGTGCTGACATGGCATCCTGGAACTGGTGGAATACTCTGGAAGCTGATGCCTGAGAGATCCCCATGATATTGGGCTTTGGGAGGTACCTCTGGCTAGTATACCTAGGCCTACACATACCTTGGTATCCACTGGGATGGGTTCCCCTCTGTTAGTTCTGTGTGTCAGGCGTGGCTGGCACAGCTCAACAATTTGCTGTAGGAGGTCTCTGTCCACCCTATAGCGCTGCACTATCTCCAGCTCATGTAGCCCCTGGTAGGTTACCCTGGGTCTGTACACCATTCTCCATCTCCTCACTGTAGGCTGGTTGGCAGCATTCTCATCCTTACCACCCTCAGCCTCTTCCACATGTTGATGTCTGATAGCTGCTGCATCCCCTATCATTCTGTTGTTTTTGTATTTAAAATTTCCTTGCTTGTATACATCGGTTGTGTAGAGTATGTGGGAAAAACCAGAGGGAAAGGTGTTTGCATAGTTTATAGTAGTATTCTGGGTGGAGCTGGTCTCCTGCCTGTGTAATTGGCTGATTCCGATACATTTCACCTGCCAGCTATGCTAGTTCTCCTAGATTACCTTCCTATGGCAGTTTTCCCTTCCCATTGCCTTCCTGTTTAAGCCCGAGGGCATGCCGCACAAACAAAGTGCTCAAATGTGGACAGAGCTGTTATTTCCTAGTTTACTTTTTTTTTCCTTTAAAACCTGGTGCATGGCACGTATACCCGCTTAGGCAATGTAAAGAGTGCTAGGCAGCCTCAGACACACCCATTTGCTTAGCTCTGATAAGCTAAGGGCAAACCCAAGCCACAGGGCTCCAATCCACTTACAGTATGCCTGACACACACCCCTATGATGTCAGCTAACTCCTAGGCTTGCACCAACCTATTCCTGCTCTTATACTGTTGGGTGCTGACTAGCATGCAGGGGAAATCTGCGATTCAGTATCATTCCCCTCATTTGCATAGGATTGCCTGCTGATGCATAGTTACATGTCCCACACTGAGCCTCCCCCCTTACCAACAACTATTCACTGGCCATGTTGTGTTCTGCCTGCCATTGAGTATAATGGCAAAATAGTGATTTTGGTTAGAATGCTTATTTTAGTTTTTTTTCTTATTTTTTGCCCGGTCCCATTTGCACGCCACTGCCCTATGCTTAAACAGCCGAGATCGGCTAATAAAAAATAAAAGTTGATTTTATTTTATTTTGCAACTGTTTTCCATGCCAATGGCCTTATATTTGGCCATTGGCATGCTTTCTACATAATATCCACCCTTTATTTGGAGCTGTCATGGCTCCGTTTTGTTGTTTGCAGAAATGTACTCCGTTACTGGAGGAGTACATTTCTGCCGGATTACACTAGTCCTGCACGGCTGGCTTCCAGCTTCCTGGATCACAAATTCATCTAATTTGCATGGATTTCTCCTGAAGATGGGGTAATTTACATACAGAGGCTGAGTCCATGCAGGATTAGTGCAGGAGCACTCGTGCACGTCCCTACAGCTTATTCCTGGATCGCACGGCAGATGTATTGCCTGCTGGAGCTCCTGCACTAGTCCTGCACACTGTGCAGGGCTTGCTGAATCCAGGTGTTCATCTATTTTTATTTGAAAGTATATATATATATATATATATATATATATATATATATATATATATAGATATAGATATATATATATATGTCTTGGTGAATAAGGAAGAGAGCTAAAACATATTGGGGGATTGTGATAGCAAAATAAATATTGGTGATAGAAAAATATGAAATACAAGTTATACAACTATACTATCAGCTTTGTCTGATTATTATAAGAAATCAAAACAAAATTTCCTCCAAAAAATTTTTAATCAAGCTTCTTACTGGCCAGTAAGCATGGCAGTTGACTCTAAATCTCAGAACATGTTCAGCTACATTATTCTTTTATTATCTTTTCTACTCCCTTGATGTTTTGCTCATGCTTGGCTAACATCTTTTTAATTTCTTTCTGCTGGTCATAATTAGCATTTTAACTATTTTTACTATTTTTTATCAGTGTCTAGTTGTTGCAGTATTGGGGCTGACAAAGAAACCACAATGAGCAGCATCTTTTTTCAAAGTCAAGATGGCACTGTTTGCTTCATATCATAGGATCACATTAGTCATAAACAATATGTACTACCGTCATATACAGTGTGTACTACAATCATATACAGTGTGTATTATAGTAATATACAGTGTGTACTATAGTCAAATACAGTATGTATTAAAGTCATATACAGTGTGTACTATAGTTATATACAGTGTGTACTATAGTCATATACAGTGTGTATTACAGTCATATACAGTGTGTACAATAGTCATATACAGTATGTATTATATGTGTACTATAGTCATATACATTTTATATTATAGTTATATACAGTGTGTACTATAGTCATATACATTGTGTATTATAGTCATATACAGTGTGTACTATTGTGATATACAGTATGTATTATAGTCATATAGTGTGTACTGTAGTCATATGCATTGTGAATTATAGTCATGTACAGTGTGTATTATATGTGTAATTTAGTCATATACAGTGTATATTATAGTCATATATATAGGTTCATAGGTAGGTACTAGGCTATCTGCCCGAAGGCATTTATAAGCCTAGTTGGAATGTGTTGGCTTTTGCCACCCCCTTAGATTAGTTCCCTGTGCCTCTGTCCAGCAGAGCCATTGAAGTGATCCCTGGGGTAAACTTTCTGTTTCCCATCCACTCATCAAGGTTTCTCTTGAAGAGGGTTAGAGAGGAGCTCTGCCTAATGTAGATTGGAATCTTGTTCCAGAGCATGGGAAGTCTCTGTTACAGGAATCTATCCCTCCAGCACATCCTATTTATTGTTGTGGTGAGGTTTAGATCCCTGGAGCGTGTGGCTTGAGGGGATATGGTTTTCTTTAGGTGGAGCATGTCCATCAATTCTGGGTTGGACATGGCCTTGTATGTCAGGCAGCGATCACCTCTGAGTAGGCGGGATGAAACCTAGTACAGCTGGAGTTTCTTCAGTCGAGCTGCATAGGGCATCTGCTTGAGGCCAGTGATGCTCTTGGTGAGGTACTTCTGTGGTCTTTCCAGTTGTTAGGTTCATCCCAAATGGGGCATTGTGCTCTATGATGAGTCTGATGAGTGATGCGTAGATGGGCCCAATGACTTCTTTGAATCTGGATGCAAACCCTTTTTTGATTAGGTGGGCCACAAAGAAGGATTTTCTAACCACTTTGGCAATGTGATTATCAAAGGAGAGGTTACTATCTACTTGGGTCCCCAGATCCCTTATTACGTCTTCCGTATTTAGGGGGCTACTACCTATGTGATAGTCTGTGGGTACTTTGTTTTTTCCAAAGGGGATGACTATGCACTTTTTGGCATTTAGCTTGAGGCCATGGTTTTGACACCAGGTATCTGTCTCAGTGAGACCCTTTTGGAGGATGTCTGTGTCAGCTGGAGAGTCAGTTATAGTCACTAGTTTGCAGTTGTCTGCGAACTTGGTCAGCCATAGTCCTCCTGTGCTTGCCTGTATTGCTGAGAAGTATATGCCGAACAGGAATGGTCCCAGGACTGAGCCCTGGGGATGCCACTTGTAACCAGTTTAGAGTCAGACTTAGCTCCCGCAACTCTTACCATGTGGGTTCTGTCCTGTCCGTGAGCCAGTTGGCAACCCATCTCATAACGTAGGGGTTTATGTTCGGGCTGGTGAGCTTGTCTATAATACCTGAGTGGGGAATGGTGTTGAAGGCCTTTGCGAGGTCTAGGTAGACTGTGGGGACCACCTTTCTCTCATCTATAGCCTTGGTAACTGTCTCAAAGAAGTCAACCAGGTTTAGGAGGCATGATCTGCCCTTAACAAAGCTGAACTGGGTAGGGTCCAGTGTTTGGAGGTTACCAATGTCTCTGTTAATGAGATCCATAATGTTGTGCTCCATAGCTTTGCAGACCAAGCTAGTCAGGCTTATAGGGCAATAGTTCCCAGGGTCCGTTGTGGCTCCACCTTTGTGGAGCAGAATAACCATTGCTGTGTGCCTCTCTGTGGGCACACAGCCTGTGGAAAGGCTGAGTTTAAACAGTGTGTATAGGTGAGGGGTTAGTTCATCTTTGAGCTCATGTAGGATGCAGCCTGGGACACTGTCTGGTCCCATTGATGCTGTGTTTTTGGCTTTAGAGAGGGCTGTTTTAACCTGAGTGTCTGTGATTTCAGGGGCACTACATGCTTCTGGTATAGTTATGGGCCCTTTTAGGGGTGAGAAGGGGGTGAAGTTGCACTGAACCTGTCTGCCAGGATGTTGGCTATATTGGTCGGTTCAGTGTATTTTGTGCCATTCTGTACTAACTCTGAGCAGATCTGAGAATTGCCACTTAGATTCTTGATATAGCTAAAGAATGCCTTGTGGTTATCTTTGGAGTCCATGGCAATTTTTCTATTGAAGCTAGCCTTGGTTGATTTTATGAGGGAACGTAGTTTCTTGCTGATACTGATCAGGGATGTCTTCCCTTCTTGGAATTTTACTCTTTTCTGTACTAATTTCCTCCTTCTATTGTATAGCTTGTTTATGGCAGGGGTCCACCAGACTGGTTTCCTTTTCGTGGAGGAGTGAGTCTTGGTTTTGTTTTGGGATAGCATGATCCATGCATTCTTGTAGGTGCCCATAGAGTGCATTAGCAAAGGATTTTGCAGCTTGGACAGCATTATCCTTTAGCACGGGGGCTTTGAAACTTCCCACCTCGGTCTTAAGTAACGTGAAGTTTGCTTTTGAAAAGTTTTTCACGGTGGTTTCTTTGACCGGGGGTGGTGGCAGAATGTGGATATCCAGAGTGATTAGTTTATGGTCAGATCTAACCAACGAGGGGTTGACATCCGGTGTGGAACACCTGTTGCCTATGTTGGTGATGACCAGGTCCAATATGTTGTCACCTCTGGTGGGGGTGCTGACTAGTTGATCCAGGGTTTTTGAGTTTATAAATTCTAGAAAATGTTGGGCAAGGGAGTTTGTACTAGAGTAGTTCTCCCAGTTATCAGGGTGTTTGGTAGGACCTTTATGTTTCCTAGTGTTTCTAGGAATGCGGAGTGGGGGTCATGGGACATGGTGCTTGATCTGTAGCAAGCTATAATTTGAGTAGCAGTTTTGCCCATTGCTAGTTGCACGTGGATGATCTCTGAAGCATCGTGCTGTGCCACTAACCTGGAGGTGTGGGTATCCTTGATGAATATCGATATTCCTCCGCCTTTTGTATTTCAGTCCGGGTTTTGTTGCTGAAATGTATGGTATGAGTTGTAGCCTGGTATTGCTGGGGAGCTCTCTGGAGCCTTAAACCAGGTTTCTGTTACTGCACATATATCAATTTTCTCCATACTGAGGAGTGCCTCGAGTGTGTGCATTTTGAGGTTTAGCCTTCTGGCATTGAGTAGCATTACCCTCAGTTTTTTATTACTTGAGCTATTTATGGTGGTGGGTTTGTCTTTTGAGCCTTGCCTAAAAAAGGCACTATGGGGGTGGCAAGAGCCTTGGCCAGTATTCAAAAGCCTAAGGGTGACAGGTGCAAGCCGTCTCTAGTGAAGCAGCGTGGCTTGTTGAGCATGTCATCCCAGGCTGACAGACACTGGATCCCCTTTGAATGACACCAGAAGCTTAGCCAGTTGTTGAAATTGATAATTTTTTCAATATAATCTGGTGTAATTCTTGGTGAGGGCAGGATGCTACTCTGGGTCAGGGTCATACCGGCCTGGGCTACATGATCAGAGAGCTCTACCATGTCTCTTTTCATGTAGTCCAGGGAGGTACGGCTCAGGTCATTCACACCAACATGGACAATGACAGGGTCATATTTGTACTTGTTCTGGAGTGACCTGAGTGCTTGTGTTATGTGGCAGATCATGGCACCTGACAGGCAGCTAACAGTAACCTTCTCCTTGTTCAGCCTAGTGAATGGGACGTCAGTGTGCCTGACTATAGAGTCACCTATTACTAGTGTGTTGGGTATGTTATTTTGCCTTAAGGGCTGTGATTGCATGGCACACTGGTTTTGTGAAGTATGTGTTTCATGGTTTGTGTTGGGGGGTGGAGGTTGCTTGGATGTCTGGTTTGGAGGTCTCTGTTGCTTTTACATATTTTATTTAGAGCCTCCGAGTATGTTTTCATGCATTTATGTGTGTTTTTTGCTGGTGCTGGTTTCATAGGTCTATGTGAGACTGGTGGTGTGATGCAAGTAATTCCCTTCTCCTCTTGACTGCCTGGTCCAGTCTTGGGTTAAAAGAGCTTAGCCTCCAGTTTGGCTGTATAATTGCATCTCTCGCATGTATTAGTGTTTGGTAGAAGGAGGAGAGGGTTGTCTGTGTACATGAGGCAATTGCAACATTGCCTCAAAATGCCCAGATTCACCAGTTGGACCGGAGAGTACACCTGAAACTGCCCTTTGGACATGCCTGGATAGGTACAGTGAACTGTTTTACTGATTGGCTGGTAAGGTCGAGTAGAGAGCCTTGTCCTTCTCTACAGTACAGCGGGGTCTAGTGCTAAGGTTTATTAGTGCTTGCTATGAATTTTGAGCAAGTGCTGGGATGAGAAATGAATGGTTTGAGTACTTAAGTTGAAAGTTTGTCTAGTTCCAAGGGAAAAATCGAAGAGTAGACTTTGTGGAGCCGGGAATAGTTATACCCTAGCTAACCGGTGCTGCCCGGTGTGCAAAACTTTGCAAATGTGGGTTTTATAGCAGGGAAATGAAAGAGATAGAAATTAGCCCAAAATGGCCAATAAACTACTTATTTCTGGGATGAATCCACTCCTCCAGGGACAGATAGGCTGCTCAAAGCTCCCTCTCTCACAGTGAACAGAGAAACTTTCTTCCATCCAAGTAAGGTATGGGCAAACACAGAAACTTGTAACACAGCCCTGAATTCAGCACTAACCTGAAAACTGGAATATACTAGCTTAGAAAGGTAGGAAAACAAATATATATTTTTTTGCTTTTTTTTTTTTTCAGAAAATAAAGCAGATACAATCAAAAAAACACTTTAAATGCACAGAAATAGCTATCACACTTGAGTGTGTAGCCTATAACAGTTAAACAGGTAATTTAAACACAAAAACAACTTTGTTAAAGTGCAGGTAGTAAAATAAGTACAATATGTAGCTGAAACAAGCTTTTTAAATCGCAGAAACTCTAGAAAATTGGCATTTTAGGCGGAATTAGCTAAAGGCAGCAAGAAAATGCAGAAAAAAGATGCTTAATCACTCCAAAGTCTCTCTTTTGTCTCTCTGCTGCTGTAGAACTCTGCAGGGCACCAGGCAGGAGCTTGCTGAGCTGTATACTAGCCCAAAAACCTTGCAAATGTGGGTTTTATAGCAGGGAAATGAAAGGGATAGAAATTAGCCCAAAATGGCCAATAATCTACTAGTTTCTGGGCTGAAACCTCTCCTCCAGGGACAGATAGGCTGCTCAAAGCTTCCTCTCTCACAGTGAACAGAGAAACTTCCTTCTATCCAAGTAAGGTATGGGCAAACACAGAAACTTGTAACACAGCCCTGAATTCAGCACTAACCTGAAAACTGGACTATACTAGCTTAGACAGGTGGGAAAACATGTATTTTATTTTGTTTTTTCAGAAAATAAAGCAGATACAAAAAAAAAACACTTTAAATGCACAGAAATGGCTATCACACTTGTGTGTGTATTATATGTGTAACTACAGTCATATACAGTTTGTATTATAGTCATATACAGTGTGTATTATAATCATATACAGTGTGTATTATGGTCATATACAGCATATACTATGGTCATATACAGTGTGCCATCTTTGTGACTCCAACCAAGATTGTGGAGCAGTTCATAATTCTCTTTCAGTTAACATAAAAACTCAAACACCCATTTATTATGGTTCTGTATGTGCATCTACAAACATTTTATGCATTACTGCAGGACTGTCAAAAACTTTTCATTACTAGATAACAAATTTTGAATAATTAATGCATTCATATAACTTGCTTTTAAAACTTTTTACAATAAAACTTGGCTTTACTTCTGGTAATATGTTTTATTAGCTTTTTCACTGTATCATTTTGTTGTCATAAGTTGATGGATAAGCTCCAGTGCAACCTATTATTTGCCTTCTTCACTTGTTAATGAAAATAATCCAAATGAAATATGTCACTAGAAGCTTTGTCAGTCATTATCAGACTACTGGGTCTTGGAGCTAAGGTAAGTGATCCAAAGATTTTAGCATTTTTGCAGCGGAGAGACTAAGGACCTTTTCATCCTTCTATCCATTTTCCTGTATATTCTTCAGTACAAGTTCTTCTTCATTTTTCTACATATTGTGATCAAACCAATATACTGAATAAAAGCAAGATCTCTTTAGATCCTCTATCTTTAATATATCATAGAACAAAACCAAGTTATTTTGTTAGCATTGTTACAAATGTGTGTATTACGTGCATCTAATCTTAAATCTTTATATACCAGAATTCCCTAGTCTTTATAGATGTTGAGAGCAGCTATTGTACCACTTAAATTCAAACTCCCTGTACCTACAATGGTAGTTCTTGCTAGTCCTACTGATGCAATCAAAATGGGTAAGCTTAAAAAAGTAAGATTTTTATATGTTAAACTGTAAATATCAGTTAATGTATTTTACAGAGCTATAGTACCCTTTTGGTTGTTGATTACTGTGCCTCTTGAGTTTCTGTTACCTGTATTGTATCCTACCTGTTTTGTGAATGGTGGTTCTTAGCTGTATTGTATCCTACCTGATTTAATTAGTGGCTATTAATACAGAATGAGAAGTTGTATTCCAATGTATTGAAGATAATATTTTCAAGATGGATGTGTCAAAAAACATAATTCTCAAAAAATGGACACTAAATCTGTCAGCATCCTGGTTTCTCTTCAGCAGGCCTGCTTTGATTTTCTCTGACTGCTTTGTTAAAGTTATGTAATTTAAACTGTGTTATGTTATGCACTGTTTGATGTCTGTGGGGTTACTGTTAATCTGAAAAGGAGCAAAGTTAGTATAAACTCAAAATTAGCACACACACGTATATATATATATATATATATATATATATATATATATATATATATATATGTGTGTGTGTATATTTATATAAAGGAGATGAGTTTGCAGCAAGGTTTGCCTTTCAGTATATTGTTTCACCTTTCAACTTTCTTATTGTATAGTTTTAGATTTCTCTGTTTTTTTATTATTTATTCTAGGCTATGCCTTTTTTTACCTTATATATTTGTTTTAATGACTTGTTTTAGATTTCTTTGCAATATGGTCAGCTGCTGTCTTGAGGAAATATTGCTTTTTGTGGATATTTCTTTCATACTACTATAAGAGATATCAGAAGTCCAAAGCACAAACTGAATTCAGAAAGGTTACTGCAAGATGGACAATACTTTACCATGACCACATGCAATACAGCATTTGGCTGTTTCTCTGCAGTTGTGTTAAATACTAATGAAGCATTCTGGAGACAGGCATATGCTCTCACCTGGAAATACCTGTGTTAAGTCATTTATGTGGCTGATTAAATCAAAGAATTGTTCAGCTATGTAAATCAACATGGAGATTGAGGGCCACTTGTATTAAACAAACATGGCTAAAAACTCATTTTCACCCATCACTGTAGAGGTAAGTGCTGTGGTGTTTAATGGACAGGTAGCTGTTGGCAAGGGTGATGAATATATTTGTATGTGTGGAACTGAATGTGTGAGTGTATGTGTGGATGTGAATCTGCCTGGGAAGGCACAGTACAGTGGTTGGTTATTGGGTAGGTGTGTGTATGTGTGAATGGGTGAGTGTGTCTGTGAATGCAATGGGGCAGGGAGGCTACGTGCATGTGCAAAGCATGCAATATTGTGTGTGTGTGTGTGTGTGTGTGTGTGTGTGTGTGTGTGAGCTCTACAAGACCCCAGGGATAGTTTTCATATCATGCCTTAGAGGCAGTTATAAAAAAAGAAATAAAAATATGTGGGTCGATGGGAACACTAAAGGTGATTCAAACCCTGTTCCTTCCCTTATCCCACAGAGCATATTAGCTCTCTGTGCCACCACTAGCCACCAGGATACTTCAAATTGTTATTTATGTATGCAAAGCAAATATGTAAAATTAAAGGGGGGGGTATTCAAATCCTGCACTCATTACACAGAGAGCAGAAACATTAACCCACTACACTAACCAACCAGTTAGTATAGTTGGTGTCTTTGTATATAATAAGAAATATGAAGATCTATTGTCTGGTATGATCTAATGCTTGCTACAGTCTGTGAGTCATGAGGGACAGTAGGGGGATGCTTTAGTAAATTAATAGAGCATCAGCTCAATTTGCATTCTATAAGTACTAACAAGAATGAAAATCTAATGTCTGGCATTACTAACTGATCATAAGGCTATGTGATTTATAAGAGCAGTAACAAATAAAGAAGATACACTGGGGATGTTCTGCCAACTTACGAACAGGTAAAAAGTGTGTGATATATTTGTGTCTAAGTATGTTTGTGTGTGTGTGTGTGTGTGTGTGTGTGTGTGTTTGTGTATGCACCTTTGAATGTCTGTATGTGTGTGAAGAAGTAAGTGTCAACAAGATGCATGGGTAGCCAGTGTTAACTACTGCAGAAAAGAACTGGTTAGTAATAGCAGTAGTTAATGGCAATTCAGAAACATGCAACTTAGCCAGTAGTGAGGTCATTGCTCATAGTGGCTGATCTGTCTTAGAATTACATTTTTCTTCATCATGGAAACACTCCCTTTTTCCTCTAGGTCTTAACTTCCAGTACTGGGGTTCTTCCTGAATTCACAAGACAGCCTTTACAATATATTGTAATGTGCACAAACCCAGAATTATATTTTTCTTAAACTCTTTCAAGCATATAGTGCCTTTTTGTATACTTCCAGTTAACATCCACAGCCTTGTGGCATCCAGGTCTGGCTTCTTTATTAAGTGACTTACCAGCTAATAACAAGAAGTATTAAAAAGGGCAAGACATTGCTAACAAAATTACACTAAAATTATTAATCTGTGGTGTCCTGCAGTAGAGGAATTAATCACTGTTTGCCATTTATTATTCATATTTTCATATTTATGATCATATTTTCAAAGCTGTAAGACCTACATGCTATTGGTGCACATAGAGTGAAATGTCATTGTGGTAGACAGGAAAATATATTGTCACTGTCTATTTAAATCACACTTTTCTGGAGATATTGCTAGCTGTTTGTTAGTAATTATGCAAATAACCATACTTAATACATCAAAAAACAACAAACAACTGCATGGCATCATTTGAAACATTAGATGTTGAAGAAAATTGTCATTGGTATTTGCATTGTAAATTGTACATCTTGCAATATTTGTATTTTTATATTGCTGAATATGCAGTTAAACACACTTTTCATATTTTTGTATATATGTCAATAAAAATGAACTCAAGAGAGGAGCTTCATGCTATCATATGAAAGCTTAAGTCTGGGCAAAAAACGTGTTCTAGCAATATATGTCTAGGTTGTCCAAGATATGAAAAATTGAACATTTAGTAAAAAAAATATTACTCTGGATTTGTGTGCATTATAAAACATTGTAATATTTTGACAGTGTGAGGTATTGCCAGCTATGCCAGGAGAAGTACGACAGTGGATGTATAACATATGCCAGCACAGCTAGCTGGAATTTAGTAAAGAATTACATGTTATTTGAATATCAAACTGATTTGTCCAGATGCTTGTGGGGAAAATATATTTGTAAAGCTGCTTGTGTTAAAATGTACCAATAGTATGCCCTATGGGACAGAGAAAGAAATATACATTTCTTATTGTAACTGTTGAAGTGTATATATTGTAACAGAGGTTAATCACAGCCCAGCTATAGCTAACTTTGAAAAATGTTCTGAAATTAAATTACTGGGCCTAGGCCATAAAAATGTTATCTTACAATTTTGCATGAAGCCAGGGATGCAATGTCTGTAAGAAGTATGGCTTGGTAGTCTCTGTAGGAAGAGCGGAAGTGTTAAAATTGTTTTACAGCTTTCAGATGCTGCAATAAACTTTAGCAAAACTCGAGATATGTATTGTAATACACATGTGCTAAATGTTGGAAGTTTCTAGTGATGGAGGTAGTGTGGGAAACAGAGTCATATGACCAGATGTATGTAATGTCATTCTGTAATCCATCACTAAAACAATGTTATAATACTAGCTGAGAGTGAAGTCTCCTGGCACTCTGTTTTTGGAACCTGACAAGGAAGGACTCCTTATCTACTTCATCTTGCCTTGTTCTAGTAAGTGAACCAGGGAATAATAATTCTTTAGATCAGTCGGGAGAATATAGTGAGATCAGTTAAGTATTGTTTTTCTGTAACTGTGTGAACCTGTCCACTTTTGTTATTGAAGTGAAACTTCTTATGGGACAGTATGAGAGCTTGGAGTGCAATGGAAAAGTGAAACAGAAGTACATAAGTCAAACTCCACCCTTAAGAGCGGAGTTTGACTTCTGTACTTGTTAGTGTAAATGAGCGATCACACACACACACACACACACACACACACACACACACACACACACACACACACACACACACACACACACACACACTGAGAGTGAAGACTGAGAGCAATCACCAGCAATATGCATCTCTTCCAACAAATAGCAGAATTCCCTGAGTTAGTGGGTGCTATAGACTGCATGCACATACACATCAAATCACCACCTGGTGAGCGGGGTAGGGTCTACATAAACTGCAAGGGCTTCCCTTCCATCAACTGCCAGGTTGTGTGCAATGCCCAGGGCATTATAATGAATGTGTGTGCTGACAGCCCTGGAAGCTATCATGACTCCCACATCTGGCATATGACACAGCTGTACCAGAGATTTGCCAGTGGGAACATCCCATATGGCCAGCTAAAGGGGGATGCTTGTTACGCACTGAAGCCATGGCTGATGATACCCATCAGAAATGCACACACACCCAAACAAGAACTCCATAATGAGGCACACGCACAAATGAGAATCATAATAGAGGGTGTGTTTGGGATGCACAAGTCACGGTTCAGATGCCTGGACATATCCGGTGGAACCTTGCAGTACTCTCCAGCTACATGTACACAAATTTTCATTGTATGTGCCATGTTACACAATATGATTTTGCGGAAACAGCTGCAAAAGGAACAGCATGGGGCAGGGCCACGCTGCCTCCCACCATTGCCAAGGCCAGCACAGGTACAGAGTGACTCAGAGGAGGAACAACCTGAGTCTGCCCATGTAGGCAGAAGGAGGCATGCCTAGTATGCCCAGGCTTTGGCAAAGAGGCAATGCATAGCACATACACTGACACGGTAGGAACCCAGGGAATGACACCGCTCTCTGACTCGCACATACAGTAAAAGGAATGCTAAACATGACACTACCTGTGCTTTACCATGTATAAGGAGTGTACTATGTGTATTCGACATAGTCAGCCCTCCAGCACCATCCTCAGTACTGGCACAGCCACAAGTAACTCACTCTTCCTATCAATTGCTAATGTTCTGCTAGTTGTAGCTATGGTATGGATGTGAGCATGCAAGGGAATCGGATGACTGAATGAGATGGCAGCAGATAGTGGACACCTATATGGGCAGCATGGAATCCATAACAAATACCGGTGTCAACAAAGTAGGCAGTACTAGACAGTGGAGCACAATTACCTGAGCTGGCCCAATTTAAGTAGATTGTGTATGGACAATATGCAGGCATCTGTGTGTCAACAGTTTAGCTTGTACATTGGGTGGAAGTGGTCAGCATGTAGGCAAGGTGTGTAGGCCTCAGCAATGGCCCCAAATGTGATAACAGGGCCATGTTCTGACAATGCAGTGCCAACCACAATGCACCCAGCAAGACCCAATTCAGCAGTCTCGATACTCAATGTCAGGTAAAACTACGTCTGTATGAATGCCATATGTGCCAGAATAAACAAAATGGAGAACATGTACGAAAACCAGAAGTCATAGCAAATGTTTACAGTTGTTAGGTGTGCCCCATAATCCTATGTAGAAATGCAGTAACTGTAGAATGGGAATAACTGTGGAGCACAGATTACCTGAGCTGGCCCAATTTACAGGATAGATTGTTGCATGTGTACAATATGCAGGGCTCTGTGTGTTAAGTTGTTGTGCCTTGTACATTGGGTGGAATTGGTCAGCATTTAGGCATGGAGGGTTGTGTCCTGGTGCCCTATGGCCACTACTGCTGATGACAGGGCCATGTCCTGACAACTGCAGTGCCAACCACAATGGATCCCAGCAAGACCCAATTCAGCAGTCATCCATACTCACTGCCCAGGTGTCAATATCTGTCACCGTCTGAAGGATGGACATGCCATGAATGTGGGCCCAGACATACACACAGTTCACAGGTGGAAGTACCCTAGACAAAGTACATAAAATGTAACTGTCAATTGCACACACCTTTGGAATTGCACATACAGGTTAGCAGCATATTAGTTGTCTGTATAGCATGGAATACTGATGTATTTATTTTATTTATTTATTTATTTCCAGTTTGATGACTTTTTTTTTTTTTTTTTTTTTTTTTTTTTCTGTTTTGTTTTTTTTTTTTTTTTTTTTTTTTTTTTTTTTTTTTTTTTTTTTTTTTTTTTTTTTTTTTTTTTTTTTTTTTTTTTTTTTTTTTTTTTTTTTTTTTTTTTTTTTTTTTTTTTTTTTTTTTTTTTTTTTTTTTTTTTTTTTTTTTTTTTTTTTTTTTTTTTTTTTTTTTTTTTTTTTTTTTTTTTTTTTTTTTTTTTTTTTTTTTTTTTTTTTTTTTTTTTTTTTTTTTTTTTTTTTTTTTTTTTTTTTTTTTTTTTTTTTTTTTTTTTTTTTTTTTTTTTTTTTTTTTTTTTTTTTTTTTTTTTTTTTTTTTTTTTTTTTTTTTTTTTTTTTTTTTTTTTTTTTTTTTTTTTTTTTTTTTTTTTTTTTTTTTTTTTTTTTTTTTTTTTTTTTTTTTTTTTTTTTTTTTTTTTTTTTTTTTTTTTTTTTTTTTTTTTTTTTTTTTTTTTTTTTTTTTTTTTTTTTTTTTTTTTTTTTTTTTTTTTTTTTTTTTTTTTTTTTTTTTTTTTTTTTTTTTTTTTTTTTTTTTTTTTTTTTTTTTTTTTTTTTTTTTTTTTTTTTTTTTTTTTTTTTTTTTTTTTTTTTTTTTTTTTTTTTTTTTTTTTTTTTTTTTTTTTTTTTTTTTTTTTTTTTTTTTTTTTTTTTTTTTTTTTTTTTTTTTTTTTTTTTTTTTTTTTTTTTTTTTTTTTTTTTTTTTTTTTTTTTTTTTTTTTTTTTTTTTTTTTTTTTTTTTTTTTTTTTTTTTTTTTTTTTTTTTTTTTTTTTTTTTTTTTTTTTTTTTTTTTTTTTTTTTTTTTTTTTTTTTTTTTTTTTTTTTTTTTTTTTTTTTTTTTTTTTTTTTTTTTTTTTTTTTTTTTTTTTTTTTTTTTTTTTTTTTTTTTTTTTTTTTTTTTTTTTTTTTTTTTTTTTTTTTTTTTTTTTTTTTTTTTTTTTTTTTTTTTTTTTTTTTTTTTTTTTTTTTTTTTTTTTTTTTTTTTTTTTTTTTTTTTTTTTTTTTTTTTTTTTTTTTTTTTTTTTTTTTTTTTTTTTTTTTTTTTTTTTTTTTTTTTTTTTTTTTTTTTTTTTTTTTTTTTTTTTTTTTTTTTTTTTTTTTTTTTTTTTTTTTTTTTTTTTTTTTTTTTTTTTTTTTTTTTTTTTTTTTTTTTTTTTTTTTTTTTTTTTTTTTTTTTTTTTTTTTTTTTTTTTTTTTTTTTTTTTTTTTTTTTTTTTTTTTTTTTTTTTTTTTTTTTTTTTTTTTTTTTTTTTTTTTTTTTTTTTTTTTTTTTTTTTTTTTTTTTTTTTTTTTTTTTTTTTTTTTTTTTTTTTTTTTTTTTTTTTTTTTTTTTTTTTTTTTTTTTTTTTTTTTTTTTTTTTTTTTTTTTTTTTTTTTTTTTTTTTTTTTTTTTTTTTTTTTTTTTTTTTTTTTTTTTTTTTTTTTTTTTTTTTTTTTTTTTTTTTTTTTTTTTTTTTTTTTTTTTTTTTTTTTTTTTTTTTTTTTTTTTTTTTTTTTTTTTTTTTTTTTTTTTTTTTTTTTTTTTTTTTTTTTTTTTTTTTTTTTTTTTTTTTTTTTTTTTTTTTTTTTTTTTTTTTTTTTTTTTTTTTTTTTTTTTTTTTTTTTTTTTTTTTTTTTTTTTTTTTTTTTTTTTTTTTTTTTTTTTTTTTTTTTTTTTTTTTTTTTTTTTTTTTTTTTTTTTTTTTTTTTTTTTTTTTTTTTTTTTTTTTTTTTTTTTTTTTTTTTTTTTTTTTTTTTTTTTTTTTTTTTTTTTTTTTTTTTTTTTTTTTTTTTTTTTTTTTTTTTTTTTTTTTTTTTTTTTTTTTTTTTTTTTTTTTTTTTTTTTTTTTTTTTTTTTTTTTTTTTTTTTTTTTTTTTTTTTTTTTTTTTTTTTTTTTTTTTTTTTTTTTTTTTTTTTTTTTTTTTTTTTTTTTTTTTTTTTTTTTTTTTTTTTTTTTTTTTTTTTTTTTTTTTTTTTTTTTTTTTTTTTTTTTTTTTTTTTTTTTTTTTTTTTTTTTTTTTTTTTTTTTTTTTTTTTTTTTTTTTTTTTTTTTTTTTTTTTTTTTTTTTTTTTTTTTTTTTTTTTTTTTTTTTTTTTTTTTTTTTTTTTTTTTTTTTTTTTTTTTTTTTTTTTTTTTTTTTTTTTTTTTTTTTTTTTTTTTTTTTTTTTTTTTTTTTTTTTTTTTTTTTTTTTTTTTTTTTTTTTTTTTTTTTTTTTTTTTTTTTTTTTTTTTTTTTTTTTTTTTTTTTTTTTTTTTTTTTTTTTTTTTTTTTTTTTTTTTTTTTTTTTTTTTTTTTTTTTTTTTTTTTTTTTTTTTTTTTTTTTTTTTTTTTTTTTTTTTTTTTTTTTTTTTTTTTTTTTTTTTTTTTTTTTTTTTTTTTTTTTTTTTTTTTTTTTTTTTTTTTTTTTTTTTTTTTTTTTTTTTTTTTTTTTTTTTTTTTTTTTTTTTTTTTTTTTTTTTTTTTTTTTTTTTTTTTTTTTTTTTTTTTTTTTTTTTTTTTTTTTTTTTTTTTTTTTTTTTTTTTTTTTTTTTTTTTTTTTTTTTTTTTTTTTTTTTTTTTTTTTTTTTTTTTTTTTTTTTTTTTTTTTTTTTTTTTTTTTTTTTTTTTTTTTTTTTTTTTTTTTTTTTTTTTTTTTTTTTTTTTTTTTTTTTTTTTTTTTTTTTTTTTTTTTTTTTTTTTTTTTTTTTTTTTTTTTTTTTTTTTTTTTTTTTTTTTTTTTTTTTTTTTTTTTTTTTTTTTTTTTTTTTTTTTTTTTTTTTTTTTTTTTTTTTTTTTTTTTTTTTTTTTTTTTTTTTTTTTTTTTTTTTTTTTTTTTTTTTTTTTTTTTTTTTTTTTTTTTTTTTTTTTTTTTTTTTTTTTTTTTTTTTTTTTTTTTTTTTTTTTTTTTTTTTTTTTTTTTTTTTTTTTTTTTTTTTTTTTTTTTTTTTTTTTTTTTTTTTTTTTTTTTTTTTTTTTTTTTTTTTTTTTTTTTTTTTTTTTTTTTTTTTTTTTTTTTTTTTTTTTTTTTTTTTTTTTTTTTTTTTTTTTTTTTTTTTTTTTTTTTTTTTTTTTTTTTTTTTTTTTTTTTTTTTTTTTTTTTTTTTTTTTTTTTTTTTTTTTTTTTTTTTTTTTTTTTTTTTTTTTTTTTTTTTTTTTTTTTTTTTTTTTTTTTTTTTTTTTTTTTTTTTTTTTTTTTTTTTTTTTTTTTTTTTTTTTTTTTTTTTTTTTTTTTTTTTTTTTTTTTTTTTTTTTTTTTTTTTTTTTTTTTTTTTTTTTTTTTTTTTTTTTTTTTTTTTTTTTTTTTTTTTTTTTTTTTTTTTTTTTTTTTTTTTTTTTTTTTTTTTTTTTTTTTTTTTTTTTTTTTTTTTTTTTTTTTTTTTTTTTTTTTTTTTTTTTTTTTTTTTTTTTTTTTTTTTTTTTTTTTTTTTTTTTTTTTTTTTTTTTTTTTTTTTTTTTTTTTTTTTTTTTTTTTTTTTTTTTTTTTTTTTTTTTTTTTTTTTTTTTTTTTTTTTTTTTTTTTTTTTTTTTTTTTTTTTTTTTTTTTTTTTTTTTTTTTTTTTTTTTTTTTTTTTTTTTTTTTTTTTTTTTTTTTTTTTTTTTTTTTTTTTTTTTTTTTTTTTTTTTTTTTTTTTTTTTTTTTTTTTTTTTTTTTTTTTTTTTTTTTTTTTTTTTTTTTTTTTTTTTTTTTTTTTTTTTTTTTTTTTTTTTTTTTTTTTTTTTTTTTTTTTTTTTTTTTTTTTTTTTTTTTTTTTTTTTTTTTTTTTTTTTTTTTTTTTTTTTTTTTTTTTTTTTTTTTTTTTTTTTTTTTTTTTTTTTTTTTTTTTTTTTTTTTTTTTTTTTTTTTTTTTTTTTTTTTTTTTTTTTTTTTTTTTTTTTTTTTTTTTTTTTTTTTTTTTTTTTTTTTTTTTTTTTTTTTTTTTTTTTTTTTTTTTTTTTTTTTTTTTTTTTTTTTTTTTTTTTTTTTTTTTTTTTTTTTTTTTTTTTTTTTTTTTTTTTTTTTTTTTTTTTTTTTTTTTTTTTTTTTTTTTTTTTTTTTTTTTTTTTTTTTTTTTTTTTTTTTTTTTTTTTTTTTTTTTTTTTTTTTTTTTTTTTTTTTTTTTTTTTTTTGAGTTAGTGGGTGCAATAGACTGCATGCACATACACATCAAATCACCACCTGACGAGTGGGTAGGGTCTACATAAACTGCAAGGGCTTCCCCTCCATCAACTGCCAGGTCGTGCGCAATGCCCAGGGCATTATAATGAATGTGTGTGTGCTGACAGCCCTGGAAGCTATCATGACTCCCACATCTGGCATATGACACAGCTGTACCAGAGATTTGCCAGTGGGGACATCCCATATGGCCAACTAGTGGGGGATGCTGGTTACGCACTGGAGCCATGGCTGATGACACCCATCAGAAATGCACACACACCCAAACAAGAACTCTATAATGAGGCACATGCACAAACGAGAATCATAATAGAGGGTGTGTTTGGGATGCACAAGTCACGGTTCAGATGCCTGGACGTATCCAGTGGAGCCTTGCAGTACTCTCCAGCTACATGTACACAAACTTTCATTGTATGTGCCATGTTATACAATATAATTTTGTGGAAACAGCTGCAGAAGGAACAGCACTGGGCAGGGCCACGCTGCCTCCCACCATTGCCAAGGCCAGCACAGGTACAGAGTGACTCAGAGGAGGAACAACCTGAGTCTGCCCATGTAGACAGAAGGAGGCATGCCCAGTATGCCCAGGCTTTAGCAAAGAGGCAATGCATAGCACATACACTGACATGGTAGGAACCCAGGGAATGACACCTCTCTCTGACTCACAGATACAGTAAAAGGAATGCTAAACATGACACTACCTGTGCTTTACCATGTATAAGGAGTGTACTATGTGTATTCGACATAGTCAGCCCTTCAGCACCATCCTCAGTACTGGCACAGCCACAAGTGACTCACTCTTCCTATCAATTGCTGATGTTTTGCTAGTTGTAGCTATGGTATGGATGTGAGCATGTAAGGGAATTGGGTGACTGAATGGGATGGCAGCAGATAGTGGACACCTATATAGGCAGCATGGAATCCATAACAGATACTGGTGTCAACAAAGTAGGGGTTAATAACAGTGGAGCACAATTACCTGAGCTGGCCCAATTTACAGGATAGATTGTTGTATGTGTACAATATGCAGGGCTCTGTGTGTTAAGTTGTTATGGCTTGTACATTGGGTGGAAGTGGTCAGCATGTAGGCATGGAGGGTTGTGTCCTGGTGGCCTATGGCCACTACTGTTGATGACAGGGCCATGTTCTGACAACTGCAGTGCCAACCACAATGCACCCCAGCAAGACCCAATTCAGCAGTCATCCATACTCACTGTCCAGGTGTCAATATCTGTCATCGTCTGAAGGATGGACATGCCATGAATGTGGGCCCAGACATACACACAGTACACAGGTGGAAGTACCCTAGACAGAGTACATAAAATGTAACTGTCAACTGCACACACCTTTGGAATTGCACATACAGGTTAGCAGCATATTAGTTGTCTGTGTAGCATGGAATGCGGATGTAATTTTATTTATTTATTTCCAGTTTGATGACTGGGGAGGTTCACTGGACTCAAGGAGCCCGTTTTCAGTGGAGGCCAGGGGAGAAAAGCTCCACAAAACATAGTAGACATAGTAACAATTAAGCAATTAGTAAAAATTATATAGTAAAACATAAGCATAGTAGAATATCAACATAGTATGGCATACAATGCATACTTACATGTATATACAATTAGAGATTGATAGTACAGAGTCACCACTGTACTGAGGTTTTAAATTGTCTGAGAATGCTATGAAAGAAACATTTGTAAGAAAACAGTAAATAAGATTGAACTCCTATTGGGTAAGGTGGAAGATACTTTATGTGTATGGATGTATTCATGTATTAGGCAAGGTTAGGTAGGTAGAGTGCAAGTGCATTTCCATTTATTGGAGAGGTAGGACTGGAGCTGGGTTTTGAAGTGGTCACAGTTTTTAGAAATTCTTAGAGAGGGAGGAAGAGAGCTCCATTTTTTGGCTAAGGAAAAGGAGAGGAGAAGCTGACCTGGGGGATGGTTTGGGTTGTGTACAGAAATGAGATTTTGGAGGGCAGATCTTAGAGTTCTGTGAGGGGGTATATAGTGGTAAGATATTTGTTACTGCAAGGCACTTAGTAGGTTTAAAAATAAGCTTGTGAGCTGTAGTGAGTTGGAGATAGTCCAGGTAGTTGGGAAGTACTAGCCATTGCAGCAGGTGGAGAGGTATGCAGTGGTGGGTAGAGTACGTGGGCTTGGTGGCAAACTTTGAGATTTTGTTGTAACAGGATTCCAATTTAGAGGAGATGGAGGAAGATAGGTTGGCTAGTAGGGGGGCACCATACATCCGAGATGGTGGTAAGTAGGTAATGGCAAGGTCTGTCTTGTGACAGGGGAGAGAAAGTGGGAGTTTCTGCACAGCATGTCAAGTTTCTGATGTGTTTTCTTAATGTTTAGCTGAATATGGGTATCGAGTTTTAGGTGTTTATCAATAGTGCCCCTAAGAAGTTTAGCAAATGGAACAACTTCTATAGTGGAGTTGGCATGGCTGATAATGTTGAATGAGGTTTTGTCAAGAGGGTGAGATTTAGAGGGAGAGAATAGAATTTTAGATTTGTTGGCATTTAGAGAGAAGTGATTTTGAAGCATCCATTTCTCAGTAGTGGAGAAAGCTGTTTGGGTTTTTGTTTGGAGTACATGGAGGTTAGAAGCAGAGCAAACTAAAGTTAAGTCATCTGCGTATTGAACTATCTTGGTGTTAGGAATGGCTGTGTGGAATTCATTAATAAAGATGTTAAAGAGCATTGGGCCAAGTATGGATCCCTGGGGTACTCCGGTTGGGGTTGGAAGGAAGGCTAAGGTGCCAGTTTTCCATTTTACGGCCTGAGATCAGTCAGAGAGGTAGCTGCTGAAGCAGGTAAGGGTGTTATGTGAGAGATTAAGATTAGCAAGGTGGTTTAGGAGGTGGGAATGGGAGACAGTATCAAAAGCCTTGCAGAGGTCAAGGAGGACTGTGGATACAAGTTGTCCAGAGTCACGGGCATGGTTTACTATGTCTAGGAAAGAGAGGAGAGCAGTTATTGTACTATGGCCAGGACAGAATCCATGTTGAGTTGGGGTGAGGAGTTGGTTATTTGTAAGGAATGGCATGAGCTGGAGGTGGATGCATTTCTCAAGTATTTTTAAAATAGGTGAGAGAATGGCTATGGGCTGAAAGTTGGAGATGCTATTATTTTTGCCTCCTTTGTGGAGGGGTAGGATAAAAGCTACATGCCACAGTTTGGGGACATAAGATTCCTGTATGGATCTGTTAATGAGAATGCTAATGGGGATGGCGATGCCGTCTGCTGTGAGTTTTAGAAAGAGTGAGGGGTTGTTGTCAGGGGCATTGGAGCTTGGCTTAAGCTTAGAGAGGAGTTTAGTTATATATGAGGTGGAAATGGGTTTGAGATGAAAGATGGGAGAAGAGGGGGAATGAATGGTAGAGGAGAGGGTTTGAGTAAGAGGGAGGAGTTTGGGAAGGTCTTGGTGAGCTCTGCTATGGAGTTAGTAAAGAAGGAGTTGAATAGCGTGGCTATTTCTGGGTCAGACTTACTAGTGTCAGGGCAGGGATTGTTTTTGGTTACCTGGGTTGAGAAGAGAGTTGGTGGACTTCAAGAAGTGTTTGGGGTTTTTAGAATGATTAGATTGAAGTTTGGTATAGTATGATTTTTTATCCTGTATAATATGTTTTTTGGCTAGGTTATGGAGTTGTTTATATTTAAGAAAGTTGTCTGGGCTCTTGTTATGATGGTAGCATTTCCAGGCCTTGTCCCTTTTTCGGTTCTTATTTCGATGGTAAATTTCCAGGTCTTGTCCCTTTGTTTCATTAGTATTTTGGTGTCTTTAGTAAGCCAAGGGGCTGAGTTGTTTTTTATATGTTTTGTTCGGGGGGAGGGGGCTTGTGAGTTAAGGGTAGCTAAGAAGGTGGAGTTGAAAAAGTCAACGGCCTGATCTAGAGGAAGAGTTTTTAGATTGTCCCAGTTTATTAGTTTGAGAGAATTGGAGAAAGTTGTGGGGTTAAAGTTTGTGAGGTTTCATGTGTGGATATATTGGTGTGGGTGAGGAGAGGGGGGAGTTGCTTTATGGATGAAGGCTAGCAAGTGGTCACTAATGGAGTCTGGTAAAGTGCCACTATGGGAGATTTTATTAGGGTGAGAGACTAGGATACAGTCAAGTGTGGAGCCTGGGGGTTGTTTTTATTAGGTCTGGTAATGGTATTTGTAAGTTGACTGAAATTATATAGGTTGATTGAGGTGGTGGGATTATTGTTATTAATTTTGTTCCCAGTCAATGTTTATATCTCCTAGGATGTATGTCTCAAGCTTAATATTGGCTGAGGCCCATAGTAGAATGTCTTTGAGTGTAGATGCATTGTTCCCAGGGGGGATATAGTGGGCTTTAACACAAATGCTTTTATAAATATTTATTTTGAGTATTCCTATGACTAGTTTGGCGTTGTTGAATTGAGCAATAGGGTTTTGGTAGGGAGTGATGGAGAGTAGGCTTGAGTAGATCAAGGCTACTCCTCCACCTTTCCTATTTAGGTGTTCACGTCTGAGAGCTTGAAATTCAGGGGGAAGGATTTTAGAGTCAGAAATATTGGATTTTAGCCATGTCTCTGAGACAGCTACTATGTCAGGAAGGGTATGGTATAGCCAGGGATGGAAATGGGCTATTTTGTTCTTTAGACTCTGGGCATTGATGCCAGGATTTTGAGATATTTAGGGTTGGTGATATTGGTGGTGATAAGGGGAGATGGGTTGTTGCTGGTAGTAGGGCCTGGGTTGGGGTGTATGTCACCTGCTAAGCATAGGCAGTTAAGGGGGAATTGGAGCAGGGCTTTAGGTTTATTCCTTCAATATTGTGGGAGGTGCAGTATAGCTTTAGGTATGTGGTATTTTATTGGAGAGGGAAGAGGTTTTAGTTTGATATAGTGAAGTGGGTTGGTTGAAGTAGAGAGGGGGATAAAGTGTGAAAGTGGGATCTTGAGGGGTGAGGATGGGTGTTGGCGGTGATGGTGGGGGATAGGAATGAAGGGGTAGTTTGTTAGAGGATTATGAGGTAGCATTGTATAGAGGAATTAGAAGAAGAATGGTGACGGAGAAAAGGATTTGAGACAGTGGAGGGGACATGGTGTGATTAGAAATAAGTGAGTAGATGGATAGTGTGTGTGAAGGAAGAAGTTGGATGATAGGGGACTGTGAGAGGGTAACAGGGAGGAGTATAGAAAAGGCTATGGGACCTTAAGGGTTAGAATGGGGGAGGGGAGTGTTTAAGTATTGGAGGAAGTGAAGGGAAGGGGTTGAAGATGAGATGTCCCTGGATTGGCTGAGTGGAGGGGAGGGGACATGAGGTTAGAATAAGTGTAGGAGTAGTGGGGGCAAGTGGGGAATGGGGGCAGGGTAAGGGAGCGGAGTGTGTCCGTAGGGCAAAAAGAGCAGGTAGAAGCAAAGGAGGAGATTGCAGAGCCAATCTGTTTGTCTGGTCAATACAGGAGAGTACAAACGCAAGGTAGTAATGTTTGGGTAGGTTACAGGTTTCCTTGCAATATATCTCACTTGACCTAGGGCTATAAATTTGGTGAGACAGTAGGACTAGCAGGGTAGTCTAGTGTAAAGTTGCCAGTGCTGTGGACCCCCGAGTAGAACACTATACTAAAAAATCCCCATACAATAATAGGTTAGCTGTGAAAATTAATTAACCTTGTCTCCTTTTTTTGCAAATAACAAGAACGAGTTTAACTGCTGGCATTTCCTGATAGATTATGAGCAGCAGCAGTCCCTAGTGTTGAAAGCCTTTCCTATGGGGTGGGCTGGGTAGGGAGAAACAGTGTAAGAGATTCCTAGGAAGAGAAGGAAAATAATAATGGAGATTAGGACAGTGCAGCAAGCATGTTAGCTCATTTCAATGCGTTACTTGTTACAGTGGAAACAGTTAAACCAAATCTTCAAGCAATAGAAAAATTTCAGTGTGTTACCTGTTACAGTGCAGACAGTTACACCAATCTTCAAGCAATAGAACAACATATATCCTTCAAGTCTATAAATTATACAATAGCAAAAGGCCTTATGCTAATGGATAGCAGGTGAGAAAAAAATGATCCTTAACAGATAGTGCTTCTCTGTGCACACGTGCAGAGTCAGGCCTCAGTATGTTAACAAGCCCCCTGATAAATTAGGCCATGCTTCTCTGTGCACATGTACAGAGTCCGACCTCAGTAGTTTAACAGGGCTGGAAAGTCACCTGTTTCATCCCCAGCAGCACTACTAAATATGCCACATTTCTCTGTGCACACGTGAATTGGTGTTTGACTCTGAGGCAGACGTTAATTAAACAGTACAACCTTTTACCTGTACAGATGGATCTAAGATAGCAGAGACAGGTATATTCCTGAAATGCATTATACGATATTGCTATATTCTACTGCCCTATCCACTAAGGTACCCAGGCAGTGGCAACAAACAGTCTAGAAATACATCGGTAAAGCTTCTATCTTATTTGCATACATTTAACAGCATCCTTGATAAATAAATATGCAAGCTGATGAATTTTCAGTGCAAAATATACAAATACAGCACCTCAAAAGAACCCATATAATAATTAAACAGAGGAAAAGTAGACATTATTTCCTTACTGCTGCCGATGGGTTCTGCGAGCACTAGCGTTTGAGTGAGAGAAATGGCGTGAGTTTCAGAATGCATGAAACCTCACTTTCAAAACCCCGGTAGCTAATGGTAATGGCAGTTTGATTGGTAAAAGCAAAGGAGAAGGAGATTGTAGAGCCAATCTGTTTGTCTGGTCAATGCAGGAGAGTACAAATGCAAGGTAGTAATGTTTGGGTAGGTTACAGGTTTCCTTGCAATATATCTCACTTGACCTAGGGCTATAAATTTGGTGAGACAGTAGGACTAGCAGGGTAGTCTAGTGTAAAGTTGCCAGTGCTGCGGACCCCCGAGCAGAACACTATACTAAAAAATCCCCATACAATAATAGGTTAGCTGTGAAAATTAATTAACCTTGTCTCCTTTTTTTGCAAATAACAAGAATGAGTTTAACTGCTGGCATTTCCTGATTGATTATGAGCAGCAGCAGTCACTAGTGTTGAAAGCCTTTCCTATGGGGTGGGCTGGGTAGGGAGAAACAGTGTAAGAGATTCCTTGTCTCCTTTTTTTTGCAAATAACAAGAACGAGTTTATCTGCTGGCATTTCCCGATACATTATGAGCAACAGACGTCCCTAGTGTTGAAAGCCTTTCCTATGGGGCGGGCTGGGAAGAGAGAAACAGTGTAAGAGATTCCTTGTCAACTTTTTTGGCAAATAACAAGAATGAGTTTAACTGCTGGCGATGTAGTCTAGCCAAGCACTGGCAGACCACAAAAGGCACAGTTATGAAGTAATGAGAGACTGCCGATGTCCCCACATAAGGCAGCATAAGGGGAATGTCCCAGATATATCTGTGAGTCAGCTGCAAGAAGCCTCCGTATCACACATGCACTCATCTCTCTGCACCATCATCCACAGGTTTATCACAGGTCATATCCCTGCTGTCGGGAATGAGTACAGCATGACCCCCACTTCAGTATGGGAATACCCACAGAATGCAGCATGCTGAAGAGGTGTCCTATGCAGGTGTGTCCCAGCTCCCTAGCTGTATGTAGCACCCTCCAGCATCCAGACCAATGGATTAATATGGACAGGAACTATTGCCATTAACACTTTGCACACTTACCCTGTCACCCCAGGGGAATCCAGTGGCTTGCAGACTGGGACTGTAGAAGTGACAGAATGCACTGGTCTGCTACAGATGGCCTGCATAACTACCAAATGCCCTACATTCCTCTGTCAAAGGCCTGTGGTGCCTCACCCATACTGCCAATATATGTTATCTCATGGGGTCCCAAATAACAACATAACACTGTCCACAGAACATAAATACAAAGCCATGTTGACAAATCCCAGAAGCATACCCACCATGTCCTACTGCATGAACTGTGGACCAACCCCTATGTAATGCTGGGATGAAGGGACAACTACAGGGATACTTTGCAGAGATCATGCGCATAATGTTAGGAAGAGGCTAGAATAACAGAGTGGGGGTGTTGAAGCATGGACACCATGGAGTGTGTGAAGTCTGAAACTCTGATGTGTGCCCATACTACCCCTGCCTGCAAACCCAGTAATGGGTGGCTAGTAAACCACAATGTGAAGGGGAATTGACCAGATATATGAACCCTACCTCTGGGTAACCTGCGTGAATCTGTACAGCTGAGAGGTATGGCCACATCAGGATATGGCCATTCTGTTATGTCAATAACTGTACAAGCAGGGGATCCTCAGCCACCACAGTACCAAGGTGCTGGACCATTTACACAGATCCATCAGCAAGTCTGCAGCTACCCCTCCAGAATGGCATGAGTGTGCAAGAATATGTAGGGTGCAAACCACAATATGGGATACAGCTTAATTCACCTTGTATTTCCCAGGAAATAACTGTGAGCAAATAAGTATATCTATTGGTAGTTGATGACATAATACATCACAGTGTAAAAACTGTACATGTGTGAATATCTCTGCTAACACCAACCATGTAACACAAGCAGCACATACAGAAATAGTTACAGTAATCAATTGGCAAATATCACATGATGTGCCAATGTCAATCAGTGTAGACATTTGCTTTTGGTAGCCCTCAGTCCTATAGTGTCTGTGGTGCATGTGATAACTGTGTAACATGATAGTACAAATCAGTATTCATCTAGCATTTGTATACCCCAGTCCTGTCAAAGGTAAAGTTGTGTGTGATGGAGTGTTGTGTGTGTGTTCACAGAGGAATGGTTTATGGGCCATTCACACACACTGCACTTCCCATAGCCCATGTTAGCACTCATGCTGATGTTAGTCACCTCGAAATAACTCTCTGGCCAATTATCAGCCCCATAATCCCAATGGCGCATGCAATAGCTGTGTAATGCTATAGTGTAACATACTAGTTAGGTATAAGTTCTAATCCCAGACATGGCAACTGTGAAACTCTGTGTGTAGTGATAAATGCTTTTGAGGTAATTCACAGTCACTACACCTCCCAGTGTCTACTTTAGCAACCCTGCTGATGTCAGTCACTTTGAAATACCCCCTTTGGAGAGGGGCTGGCCCTATAAGCTCTGTGGTGCATGCAATAACTGAGTAATGCTATAGTGTAACATACTAATTAGGTAGGAGTTCTAATCTCAGACATGGCAACTGTAAAACTGTGTGTGTGTAGAGATTAGTGATTTTAAGGCCATTCACAGTCACTACACCTCCCATTGCCCTTCTTTAGGAAGCCTGCTGATGTCAGTCACCTTGAAATACCCCTTTGGATAAGGGCACCCCTCTAAGCTCTGTGGTGTGTGCAATAACTGCATGTTGCTATAGTGTAACATATTAATCAGGTAGGAGTTCTAATTCCAGACATGGCAACTGTGGAACTCTGTGTGTGTGTGGAGATTAATGATTTTGAGCCATTCACAGTCACTACACCTCCCATTTCCCTACTTTAGCAAGCCTGCTGATGTCAGTCACCTTGAAATACCCCTTTGGACAAAAGATATTCCTATAAACTCTATATTGTGTGTGATAACTGCATAATGCTATAGTGTAACATACTAATCAGGTAGGAGTTCTAATCCCACACATGGAAATTGTGAAACTATGTGTGTGCAAAGATGAATGATTTCGAGGCCATTCGCAGTCACTACACTTCCCATTTCCGTACTTTAACAAGCTTGCTGATGTCAGTCACCTTGAAATACCCCTTTGGAGAAGGGCTAGCCCTATAAACTCTGTTTCATGTGTGATAACTGGGTAATGCTGTAGTGTAACATTCTAGTCTGGTAGGAGCTCTAATCCTAGACATGGCAACTGTGAAACTGTGTGTGTGTGTGTGTGTGTGTGTGTGTGTGTGTGTGTGTGTGTGTGTGTGTGTGTGTGTGTGTGTGTAGCAATTAATGCTTTTGAGGCCATTCACAGTCACTACACCTCTCTTTGCCATACTTTAGCAAGCCTGCTGATGTCAGTCACCTTGAAATACCCCTTTGGACACAAAAACAGCCATATAAGCTCTGTGTTGCATGTCATAAATGTGGAGCAATTTTGTAGCAGTAACTACACAGGTACGGGTTTGAATCTCACCTGTGGCAAGTGTTTGTGTGTGTACCTCAAACTTTTTGGCCCCATTTACAGCCAATACACATCTCATAGCCTGATTTTAGCAGTCCTGCAGAAATCATCAACCTTACAAGTATCTATTGCCAAGTGGTGCATGTGGTAAATGCATTATGTAATGGTCCATAAAGATTGTTAGAAAGAGGTTTGAACCTCACCCCTGGCAAATATAAATGTGTGATTAGGGCAAATTTTCTTGGGGGATCTGTCACCCACTATATCACCCAATGCCAGTATTTGCAAGGGCTGGTGATGCTCATCACCTTAGAAGTACCTTGGGACAACATCCATCCAATAAGCTCTGTGGCATGTGCAATAAATGTGTTACACTGTAGTAGCAATACGTAGCTAGGTAGGGTTTTGAATTTCAGTCCTGGCAAGTGTGTGTGTGTGTGTGTGTGTGTTTGTGTGTCTGTCATCAGTATCCTGTGTGGAGGTTGCTGTGATTGTGTAATAACAGGATGCATTGCGGGGCAGGTTTTGCTAAATTATTATATATATTATATTTCACAATGCCCACCTTACAAGGAGAACAGATGTCAAACACCAGAGAGGATGGTATAGACAATCCATAGAACTACATGTGACATTATGGATTGGTGAACAATATAGGCAATCCTAGTACTACTCAGAGAACACTCTCTACCCATGTCTCATACACAAACATACTTGGCTAGGCAACAACCACCATATTGGTAGTTCCCTGCATATTGCCTCACAGATAGTAACCATGGTGTGATTGCAGTGGACTACATGCCTGTTGACCACAACCGTGCCACTGACATCAGAAAGTACTGTGATGTGTAACATCTCCTGACTGAGTGTGTGTTATCCAGCAAGTAAAAGGACCTGGCACCCTGTTCCATTCCTACAGTAGGCAAATAAATGCTTACAGTGGTCCTTTTGCGATGTTCCCCACTGGACACCTGCAACAACTGCAGAGTCTGCAAATGTAACCCACAAAGGGAATGCCATACCTTATACACATGCCCTGTATGGTCAGACACCACTAACTCCACTGAATACCTGTATCATGCTGTCAGTGTAGGTGCAAGCATGACCTCAGTTCCATAGCCAGGTCTCCCCAAATGAGGTCAGGAATGGTACATCAGAAGATAACAATCTGTACACACAACATACCCCAGAAATTTCAAGTACACTTCCACATGTCAAAGAACATGCATGTGGGACATGTGCACAACCCAAACACTACCCTTGTTATGGAATATAGATCACATAGATGGGAAACAGTGCACATCACTGGCCACCCAAAATAGTAACCCAGATGAGGGGATGGTGAATACAATACTGACCTGTGAGGACCACTCCAGGGACTACACTCCTGAGCCACACTGGAGACCATTGTCATGTGGCCTGATGCCAAGGTATTCCCTTTGCCTAGCCTTGTACAGCCATCAGGCCAATTCACCTACTACACACCTGTGAAGCAATGAACCTATGCATCTCAGTACTGACAAGTGTGTGTGTGTGTGTGTGTGTGTGTGTGTGTGTGTGTGTGTGTGTGTGTGTGTGAGTGGAGATGAATGATTTTGAAGCAATTCACAATCATTACACCTCCCATTGGCCTATTTTAGCATGCCTACTGATGTCATACACCTTGACATAACCCTTTGGCCATATGTCAACTACATAAGCTCTGTGGTGCTTATGATAACTGCGTAATACTGTAGTGTAGCAAACTAGTTAGGTAGGGGTTCTAATCTTGATCCTGCCAACTATGATGATGTGTGTGTTTCCCTGACAGAGGGGTGTGTGTTTCCATTAACACCTGCTTTTGTGGACATTCACATGTACTACACTTCCCTTATCCCTTCTTTAGCACTGTTGCTGATGTCACTCACCTTCAAAGATACCTTTGGATAGCTCTGCAGCATGTAAGCTCCATGGTGTGTGCAATAACTGCATAACACTGTAATAGAAATACATAGCCAGGTCATGGGTTTGAAACTCAATACTGGAAAGTGTGTGTCATCAGTATCCTGTGTGGGTATTGTGATGAGTGTGTACTGACAGGATCCATTGCAGTGTGGGTTTTGCTACATCGTTATATTGAGGACCTATATGTCTCATTGTCCACATTACAAGACCAACAGTTTTCAAATACTGTAGAGACTGTTGTAGACAATCCTCAGCCATAAATGTGTACAGCCACGAGCAATTGCTATGTGACAGTATAGATTAGTAAACAATATAGGTAACTGTTATAATACCCAGATACCACTCTCCACCCACAGATCATACACAAACATGCTTGGCTCTTACTCTCTTACACCTTTCTTTTCTTACTTTGTCTCTGTCTCTCTGTTTCTGTCTGTCTGTCTCTCCCTCCCTCTGGTGGATGTGGAAAAGTACATCTGTTTTGCATAGGCAGCAGCTTGAGTTTTGTAAGGAATGCTCATGACCAGCTGATGGCCTGTGCACGAATTGCAGTCCCCCACTTGCTAATTGCATGTGGAACAGCTGTGGTATCATTCCTATAGCCAAATGCATGGAAACACACTCCTATAACTAAGCACTTCATGTGGGTGTTGGCCCTTTTCCTTCACTGTGAGCAGGACTTTATGTAGGTGTTTGACAAACAGCATCACAGAGGGTAGCTGGAAATACCTCTTACAACATACACTGTGGAGACAGGCCAACAAACAGGAGGGGGATGTTCCATACATGGGGAGAGAATGCAAGTATTGCAGTTCTACATTTGAAGTAATGTTGGTTTAACAGGGATTGTGTGGATATGGCTGTTCTACACGATTTAAAGTATGGCATGGCAGTGTTATGTGGTTGAGGAAACCCTCACCTGTAGGGCTATCTGAAGACTGTCCAGAGTTTGGCGTTTTACATGTGTTGTGTTAATCACACATTTCCTATCTTTAGATATGCAGTAGCATACTCTGATGATTGTAGTCAGTACATGTTGACATCCATGTGAGTTACTGACTTCATATCCCTCAGAAGAGATATGTCACAACAAACCCTGTTACACCAGGACATTTCTCAAATTATCACAGTGATATGTCAATATTGGAGCAGTGTTTGTGCC
>NC_056729.1:141586852-141596852 GCF_019279795.1 Protopterus annectens
TTTGCAGAATATACATGTCCCAGGAGGTCATCTGTCCAAGAACTGACTGGCAAATGCTAAAATGTCAAAGGAATCATGTCATGGAAATGTATTCCATCAAAACTAGTAGTAGATGTGTAAATGCCCTCTTCCCCACTGTATAGCTGTACAGCCGTACTGGAGTTGGTATATAGAGTTGACTGTCAATGTTGTGGGCACAGCCATCCTCATTGGGGTTATTGTTGTGTGTATCCCCACGCTTAGTCTGCTGTAATACTGTACAGTATATTTTAACAGGTTAAGTAGTCATCACTCACACTGTGTGTGGCTCTACACCACCCATCACCCTCCAAAGTGCAGGGCTGTACCACCCACACCAGCACACCTATGTTTACCAGTGCCAGGACTGCACTACATTGGGGAAGGGGACATATACCCTACCAGTACCATGGTTGATGATATTAAAGTAGCAGACTGATTATTTACTGATCTGATGTTTTGTCTATTATGTCTTGGTGGAATTACATAGGCTAAAATGGGTTCACTACAAAATGAAATACATCCATGTGTACAATATTCTCTGTGTATTTCATGAACACCAAAGCCTCTGTGTGTGTGTATGTGTGTGTGTGTGTGTGTGTGTGTGTGTGTGTGTGTGTTATACACAAACATGTGGTGTGTGCCACCCAGTACACTTACCATTGTTCACTGTAGAAGGGCGGCTGACATCAGCCACCATGCACTCACCTGTATACACCCTTCAGACCTATCAGCCATGTGGCACATGCAGTAACTCTTATACAGACCTGTTACTTGTGTTCAGCTGTACCCAGGATGTGACACAGTCAATGTGTCACCACAGTGCTATACCCCTTGTAGGAAACAACAGCAGACCAACATCCTGCTGACACATAGACACCAACAACACAAACTAAATGCATTATGGAGACCACTATCTGTCAGTGTTAATAACAGCTATAATGCATCATGGCTGGACAGCTACACATCCTGGCATGTAAGCATTACACTTTCCTGCTGAAAACATATTACACAGCATTATATTGCTACACCTTAGTACATTCACCCTGTGCATCAGAACCATATTAGCCTGTCCCTGCATCAATGGTATGGATCCCACGGATGTGGCACAGGTATCATCATATGCACAGGGTGTGTTGTGGGTTTGCCAGAGACCTAGGCTGAGCCATTTGGTTGACATCATGTGTGTGTGTTAGGGGGTTTCATTATTAATTGGGCTGTGCAGATGTGGTGTGTGTAGGTATGGAGGTGCCCTAGCTCTGTTGGTGGTGTGTGTGTGTGTGTGTGTGTGTGTGTGTGTGTGTGTGTGTGTGTGTGTGTGTGTGTGTGTGTGTGTGTGTGTGTGCGTGTGTGTGCATGTGTGTGCGTGTGTATGTGTGTGTGTGTGTGTGTGTTCATAGGTTCATAGGTAGGTACTAGGCTATTGGCTCTAGGGCCTATACAAGCCTAGCCAAAAAGGTACCCTGGCTTTCCCCACCTAAGAAAATTATTTCCCTGTGCCCCTGTCAAGCAGAGCCACAGAGGTGATCACAGGGGTGAACTTCCTATTTCCAATCCAATCAAGATTTTTCTTAAAGAGTGATAATGAGGAGCTTTGTTTGATATAGATAGGTAGTTTGTTACAGAGTATGGGAAGTCTCTGAGACAGGAATTCCAGCATGTTCTGTTTATTGTGGTGACAAGGTTTAGGCTCCTAGAGCATGTAGCTTGGAGGAATTGGGATTTCTTTAAATGGTGCATGTCCAACAGCTCTGGGTTTGACATAGCTTTGTATGTTAGGCAGAGATCACCTCTGAGTAGGCGATACGTGATGGAGTAAAGCTGGAGTTTTTTTAGATGGTCTGCGTAGGGCATCTGTTTGAGGCTGGTAATCCTCTTTGTGAGGTATTTCTATGGCCTTTCCAGTTGTTGTAGTTGTCTTGTGAGGTATATTCCAAAAGGGGGTTGTACTCTATAATGGGTCAAATGAGTGACGAGTAGAGGGGAACAATAACCTCTTTTTTCCTGGATGAGAAACCTTTTGTGATGAGGTGTGCCATGTAGAAGGATTTCCGGACTACTGTGGTGATGAGATTATCAAAGGAGAGACTACTGTCCACCTGTGTCCCAAGGTCTCCTAACACACTTTTGGTGTTCAGTAGACTACCACCTATGTGGTAGCTCATGGGTACAGAGTTTTTACCAAAGGGGATGACAATACACATTTTGGCATTGAGCTTGAGGCCATGGCTTTCACACCAGGCATCTGTCTCAGTGAGACCCTTTTGTAGGATGTCCACATCGTTAGGAGTTTCAATTATGGCTCCTAGTTTGCAGTCATCTGCGAACTTCATTAGCCAAAGACCTTCTGTGTTAGCCTGTACGTCAGAGAAGTAGATACCAAACAGGAGAGGAACCAGGACTGAACCCTGTGATACTCCACTTGTCATTGGTCTGTTGTTGGATTTGGAGTCTGCTACTTTCACAGTGTAGGTTCTGTCAGTGAGCCAGTTGGCAACCCATCTTGTGACATAGGGATTTATACCTAGTTTACTGAGTTTATCTATAATTCCAGAGTAGGGGATGGTGTCAAAATCCTTGGCAAGATCTAGATAGGCTGTGTGCACCACCTTACCTTAGTCTATGGCTTTAGTGACTGCTTCAAAGAAGTCAATCGGGTTTAGGAGACATGCTCTGCCTTTTACAAACTCGAACTGGGTGGGGTCCAGAGTTTGGAGATTACCAGTGTCTTTGTTTATAAGTTCCATGATGATATGTTCCATGGCCTTGCAGACCAGGCTCATTGGGCTAATGGGGCAGTAGTTCCCGGGGTCTATGGTGGCTCTCTCTTTTTGGAGTGGGATAACCATCACTGTGTGCTGTTCAGTGGACAAAAAGCCTGGGGAGAGGCTATGATTGAACATGGTGCTTAGGTGGGGTGCACACAGTTCGGCCATGTGGCTTTCCTATACAGGGGTTTGTTGGATAGTTGCAGTCCGTATATGGCAGGGTGTGCAGTTCACCATCTCCAGCCATGGACATGAGAACTGTGCCTGCCAGGGGTTCCACGGGCACTACCGGGTACAAGGCCAGATATGGTACTCCCCCCTGATGATGACAAATGTCTGCTGGATTCGGGTCTCTGTTGGGACCGGCCAGGGCCATGTGCATGTGGTCTGCTGTGTTGTGTTGTGGACAGCACTCCCCCTGCAGTGCTGGTGCTGGTACTGCCACTATGGGAGCAGTTCTAACTTGTTGCACGTCCACATAGACCTCCACCTGTTTGTGTTGCTTACCTACGTCCACTTGGCTGCTGCCCTACTCCCACCATATGCTATAACACAGACATTGCACGGTCGAGGATTCCCACCATCTCACCCAACTGTCTATCCAGGACCTCTGCAAAATAATGGTGGGCACCTGTGAGATCACGGATGTTGTCAATAACAGCAGAATGAGTAGCCCTCTGGAGCCTCAGACCCTGTCTGGTATAATGTTTCATACGTGCCTGTGCCTCCATGAAGGCCAGAAACATGTGTCTGGTGACAACTGCTGTGGCACGTCTGCCAGGGGCATGATGTCCAGCAGTCTTCCTAGTAGCACCCCTGTACATCTGCCTGTGTGGTACCTCGCCAGTCATCTGGCTTTGGCTGCTGTGTAGAGAAACACTTGCCATAGTCACCACACTGTCATGTCCCATGTCACCACCTGCCAACTATCCCTTATCTATGGCCACTGGTGATGGGGTATGTATAGGCAATGTGACTATGTGCGGGGATGGGGTGGATAACAGTGGGATGTCAACTGATGGCACAGCTTCAGCCCCTGACAACCCCTCTTGTGCCTCACCATACCTATCATCACTGTCAGAGTCTGTATGGACACAAACATCAGTTTGCTTGCATGAGGGACCCTGACCCACCTTGCCACCTGTGAGGGGAAAACAGAAAACTTACATTAAGACCTGTACATCATTGCTTACCTCTACACACACACACACACACACACACACACACACACACACACACACACACACACACACACACACACTTACAGGTGAGGTGGCACAAATATATTACACAGACCTCTCATTACCCAACTGTCAACATGCATGACATATGGCACTCAACAGCATGCACTGCAGCTATACTCAATTCCTGTTACCAACATTATACATCTCTGTGATGCAGGAGTTGTGTTAGTAGGTGATGCCCCTTCCCCTGGAACACACTGCACTCATGTACACAGTATTGCTGTGCACCTGTTCAGCACCCTGCCATGTACTGTGCACCATACCTCACAAGTGAATACACCATTGCTGAATGTTTATATGTGTGGCAGTTATGTTTGCTCTGTTGCTGACAGCCCCTATGTGTTTGCCTGACAAATACCTGGGCTGATATGAGGACATATGTCAATAGTGAATGTCTGACGTTTCTTTTGTAGATCTCATCATCAGTAGTGCATGCATGAGCAATAAACTCCAATTATACTGACAACCTCCAAAGCTTACTGTGGCTATGAGGAGTGTACACACCCTTATTGACATGCCACCCTCTTCCCTGATATGCCATGGGGCCACAATACTGCATATGTTAACATTACACACACCTGATATGTGACATATGACCTGTCCAATCAAATGCAGTATCAAACCAATGTGTTAGTTGCGCAGATGTTGATTGGGATGCATACAATATGTGGGTTGCATACGTGTGCACACCCTTAACATGATGGTTTGTTGCAGCACCTGTTAAATGAACTACAGCAGTCACTATTTCTGGAAGGTGTATACTAGCATGGCCCATCTTCACTTGCCATTATTTGGTCACTCCATCCTACCAATGTCCCCCAACTCTGCCAGATTGCAATGCCAGCTCATGTACACAGCTCTTGGAAATCACACAGTGCCTTCACTATTCCTGTGGAGTCAGGGTTATGTCTGGCACAATGCATGACCTTGACTGTGTTTAGATACAGCCATTCTTAGCAAGGTTTGGATATATGCTTCAGTTCACTGTTGTGTTTCAGGATGACACCCCTCCCCATCCTCAGCCTTTTTGCAGATGCTTGACAACTATGGGCTACACATGAGTGTGATTTTGCAGTGTTCCAAATTCAGAAGATCATGTCTACAAGCCTAGTTCCTGCTAATGAACAGCAAACCTAATATTGTACACTGGCAGCAGCAAGGTACAGATGGGGATGGTGGGCCTGAGGTAGAGTGAGGTGTTGCTTGTGCAGAACATGTATCTTTATTAATACTGTCTGTAGGTTTCAGCCTTGGTCTCAGTACACCATTACACATTGCAGTACATGCTTTTGGGAGACTTGATGTTATGCATATGCTACCTGTAGAGAGCCCTGGATGATGTCTCCTGTGAAAAACCTCTTCCATCTGATTACCCTAACCCATAGGCCACACTTATGCAGAGTCCATGTAATTGTTGACACAGGTACTGCATAGGCGGTACTTGCTAGACATTCCTGCAAGTCTCTCAGCGTTGCTGCATGTGTCTGGGCAGCCTCAATGACCAGTTTGCAACATATGTTGTTATATGTCTTGGATGGGCATCTGATTATTTTCTACATTAATGGTGTCCATACTTCATCATCACATACATTCTTGTCTGCACTGTTTGCCATGGTATATGCAATGGCGAGGTAAGGCTACATCTCCCACTACTGAGTGCTACCTTTTGGATATGGGATCCATTCCATGGTTTGTAAGATGTGTGCAAGCCATGGCTGCCTCTGTTGCAGGTGAGTGGACAAATGTCATGGACATACATCTTGGTCAGTAGACCATTACTTGGTGTGACATTGAGGACCCGTACTTGATGGAAGGTGCATACTCAAGACTGGTGAATGCTGCAGTACCTCAAAAGCTGCTTCCACAATATGTTGGTTGGAGTGTGTGCACACATATGCATCCATTGTTTGTTAAGGTATGTATTCCCCATATTTGTTGTCCTAACATAGGATTCCATCTTACACATTCATTGCTCATGTTAGGATCACATTACAGGTTGTAAAAGTTGTGGAATGCAGCTATTGTGACATGCCGTTGTGTAGATCTGTGACAGTTGCCATTATAATACTGGTCTATACACTGTTTAGCCATTGTATAAGGGTAATGTTTCAGACATGTCCCTACTGTAGGCCATTTATCCCACCATTATGTTTATCTCTGTCCACACATCTTGCACTGACAGGTTGTTAGTTATACTGCAGGACGCTTACATACCCTTCAGATATACTACCATAATGACCACTGTGATGCAGTGAAGTTAAGGGCAACAATAAGCGAACATGTACAGCATGCATTATGGGTAGGTGTGTTAAATGTGTGCATGGCAAATGCCATGGCCATAACATGGCCGGTGTATTGGCAAACTGAACAAAAGACCTTCATACTCACCAGCTACCGGCTGCTGCCCCAGAGGTATATCAGAGGGAACTACATAGTTGTGTGAGAGATGTGATGTCAGTAGCCACACCTGTGGCACTGGTAGAGGGTGGGAGCAGCATTTCAGTACATCAACAATACAAACCCACAATACTACAGATTATGCACATCTGTTCATTACTACACTGCAGCAACAGATTATGTTATTTGACATATGCATGAAGATACTTTACAGATGAAGATGGATAAGCAACAGTGGTCTACTAATATGTACTGGGGCCTTACCTGCATGCTCCTCGTCCATTGTGTGGGTAGCACCCACCTCCACAGTGCTAGCTTCAGATTCTTGACTTGGCTGGTGGGCGGGTGCCCCAAAGCTTGCAAGGAGCTCCTCAACATGTGTCAGTGGGGGCATGATGGCATGACCCCCACCTGTGGTTAGCTGGTCCCTCCTAACTGCAGCAGCACACTGATGGGCATGGCAGATTAGGTCAATGCAACGATGCCGCACCTGCTCATAATTGCACTTATGCAGGCTGACATCGTTTACACTGTGGATGAGCTGGTTCCACAGGGCAGTCCTCTCCTGCAGATCATGGGCCATACACCCAAAGAGGGTTCCATAGTGATGCACCATGAAGTCGATGAGGATGTTATTTTCCTGTGGAGTGAACACAGGCAGTCACTCTCTTGACATCGTACTTGCAAGACTTAAACAGGAAAAAAAGTCTGAGGATCTCATACAGCAAATATATAATAGTTGTTAATTGTCATCTCTCTCCCTCCTGCAATATCTGCAAAAATAATTAGAACACACACACATCAATGGGTATGTTTACACCAAACCTACTGTTGAGACATATATCCTATTGTGCAACAAATATTGAAATGTGTTTCTACTCATGTTTCATGTTAAAACACTATCATTGGTGGCCTGTTGCTAACAATGTAAACTGCATGCTATTGTAATGGCCACTGTGGCTCCATATATGCATGTGTTCTGTTTGCTATGCAACTGTTCCACATCTGGTGTTTTGGGTTACTGGGACTAGGTATACATGCTGTTATAACTAATCCTGGATTGTGTTGACTAGTACTACCCACATATGTTCTAAAACTGCAACACAATAGCACATTTGGGAAGGATGTCCCAGCAGAACCACCTCTCCCATCTTATCTGGCCATTGCACCAGGCCAAAGCATGTCTCGGACTCAACCTGGGACCTTGTCATCTGCTGGTCCTACACTACCTTCAGATGGAACCACCTCAGATGATGGTGCCTGTCCCCCCCTGGGAGCATGCACAGACAGGATCCTGTAACCTGAAGTCAGGTCCAGGGTCTGATGCATAGGGAGCTCTGCAGAAAATTGTGGGATCTGCTACTCCACCTTGAGGCCCTTGTAACACACATAGAGGTTCACCCTGCCCCTCCTTCTCAGCACCCAGCACAGCCACCTTCAGGGCCATGAAAGTGCAGTGGTGACTGCCCATGGGTGGGACCTTAGTCCCACTGTTTCCATTTGGGGGCTCATGGGCTTCCAATTTCCAAACACCACTCCCTGTCCAAGGTGTTTACCTATGACATGTGTCATATACCACCCCTGTATGATATCTTTTCTGTCTTGTCTGTCTTCCAAACCAACCTACCTCCCCATATATACCTACTATCCGTCCCTAACATCCCACTCTCACTTTAACACAAAAAGGGCAATCTGTTCCCAACACAAATGTCACACCATACATAACTATCCATTTCGCACCCACTTACAACTGCTTATAGGTGCCTTAATCACTCTGTATACAACAGCCCTTGTTCTGGCCAGCAAATACATTATCAGCCATTGTCAGTGTGTAACCCAGGACCTTACACACCATAGCCACATCAATTTACCAGTAAGCCATCTGAGCTGCAGATATGTGTGATGTGTTCTCAAATATATCATGCAGCACAGTCATTCAACAGTAGGGGAAATATATATATGTATATATATATATATATATATATATATATATATATATATATATATATATATTTATAGATATATACATACATACACACACATATATATGTGTGTGTGTGTGTGTGTTGGTATATATGTAGACATACATGTCTGTATATATATCTATATATATATATATATATATATATGTGTACATATATATATATATATATATATATATATATATATATATATATATATATCTATCTATATATCTATATATATATATATATATATATATATATATATATATATATATACATATATATATATATATATATCTGGATCACCTTTAGATGCCGAAATGCATTTCACCGACACGGAATCCGGCGGTCGAAAACATCGACAACGCAGATGACCGACAAGGTGAGAACCCGGACTCGGTAAGTGTGCGATAGAATGAGGGATTTAGTGTTAGGGAGCGGACAGGTAAGTGTGCGATAGTGAGGGACTGTGGGTTTAGGGGTGGGTTAAGTGAGTTAGGGTTAGGACTGTGGGTTTAGGGGTGGGTTAAGTGAGTTAGGGTTAGGGTGCAGGTAGGGTGTGTGTGCGATAGTGACGGACTGTGGGTTTAGGGGTGGGTTAAGTGAGTTAGGGTTAGGGTGCGGGTAGGGTAAGTGTGCGGTTGTGTCGGACCTTAGGGTTAGGGTTTGGGTTACGGTTAGTGCATGTATGGTTGTGTGTATTGTCGGTATTTTGTGTTGTCGGTCTGTTGGTGTCGGTGATTTGTGTTTCGGCATTGTTGCATTTTGGTTAACTGAAGGTGATCCATATATATATATATATATGTGTGTGTGTGTACATACACATACACACATATATATATATATATATATATATATATATATATATATATATATATATATATAAGTCTGTATATATGTAGACATATGGAGTGCCTTCAGAGATCAGGTCCACACTCTGAACCTCCTTCCTCAACTGCTGCACTGTTCTACCTTGCTACAAAACAGAGCATCACATGTGGACAAAGCCTAACATTAGGGGGGATATATAGTGACAGATCATAGATAAGCCTATTACAAATCTATGAAGTTTGTGCATGATACATTTCACATTAGCATGACTGTTCTGAAGGTGGTGGGGTCTGACACTCATGTGTCTATCATGACTTAATTACTTCCACCTTCAGCTATTTGCCAAACTAATATACATGCTTGGAGGAACAGAACTAACACTATGATGGCTTACATCTTGTCATATTGTGCAGATCTGCACAGTTGACAAGTATGACCCACTGCCCACAGGGGCAAATGCTATGTCGATGTCAGTTGTTCAGCAGGACATCATTACAGCAAGTCTTGATGGCACATATCAAGCTTTCAAAATCATCTGTCCCATTATTACAGACCAAGTACTACATTCAATTACATACTGACATGTTTCACATACCTGTTTTATTAGTATGCTCTTTTCTGTGTTGCACTTCAGGATGTCTCCCTTGTTTGTTTTTTTTCTTTTTATTATTATTTTGTTTTTTTACTATTTTTTCTTTGTTTTTTTCTCTCTCTCTGTCTCTCTCTCTTTCTCTCTCTCTCTCTTTCCACTACAGGGATCATGCTGGTTTGAATAGGT